>NW_026732223.1:0-213925 GCF_028476545.2 Physella acuta | reverse complement strand
TATTTTTCAAATATTTTTTAAACAGCTTTTGTAGTAAAGTACTAGCAAAAGAACATCTTCTACTCCAGCCTGTGCAAGTTGTTAAAGTGCTCTATAACGTTCTTACAGCTTAGTACAGATCCATTACCGATACAATTTGGACGTTTCGTTTTTTTTCGTAGCTTTGTAAGATGGAGATTTGCAGTTGCTTTCAGGGTTCTGTAAAGAACGTTTATCATCATAAAAACCTTTATGCTAGCAGTCCTTACTTTCTACCATTTGACCAAGAAGATTTTTTTTTTTAATTGAAGATTTTCAATATCAATACATTATTACATAGTAACGTTTATTTGTTGAAAGCTCATTCCTGATTTTAATAAACCGGGAGTGATCTCCCCTAAACTTTCTCGAATATTCTTATATAAAACAGCAGGGGATGGGAACTCGGGATATAGACATGAATTTTAATCCATTTTAAATACTTAAACATTTTAAAATAGAATAGAATCTCATAGAAAAAAGAATTGCTCACCAAGCGAACGCCAAAACAAAATGTGCATAATAGTGCGGAATATTATTAGTACTTTATAAATTTACAGCGTTTTTTTGAGATATCGGAAATAGCGTAAATTACTACTTCCGGTCAACAGAAATTACTTAAAATTTGATAGAAGGTAGACAATTAGATATTTTACTTACGTGTGAAATTTCATTTATCTATCTGAAATAGTACTCAAGTAATAGACTTTTGAAAAATTCAAAGTAAAAAACTACCACTTCCGGTTATCGGAAATAGCTTAAAAGTTGATACGGATCTACGATTTTGATAAAATACTTATATATGAAATTTCATCAACCTAGCTGTAACGGTACTCAAGACAGACACACAGACATACGGACAAGATTGCAAAATTATGTTTTTCCGTATATCAGTGAGGTGTAAAACGTCGAGATTTGTAAAAATCTCGATTTTTATTTTGCACGATTACAAGACTTTCTCTATACTTCGTATATACGAGAAAGTAAAAAGTGAAACACTAGCATACATGTATATGTGTATTGTATGTGCTATCCCCTACTAGTAGTCCGCGTTAGGGGTCGTCCATTAATGACGTCACACTCGTAGGGGCGAGGGGAATCCGTAATTTTGTGACGGTTTGTGATGAGGGGGAGGGGGGGGGGGCTCGATATGTTGTGACGTCAGTTTTTGCAGTATAAAAAAGCAATGTTAGAAAACGAGTTTTAGCCGCTATTTTAACAAATTGTAATAGGAATTGATCAAAATACTATATGTTGACAGAGTTCTGACAAGATTTTGGAAAAATAAACGATGTTTTTAAGAAAAATTCAAAAGCAATTTTGAGGTGGGGGGGGTGGGGTTTTAGGCTGAGCTGTGACGTCATTTTAGGGGGGGGGGCTGACTTTTTGTGACAACATGTAACGGAGGGGAGTGGGGAGGGGAGGTAAAAATCGTCAAAAAAAACGTGACCTCATTTATGGATGACCCCTTATGTCTAATTACCAAATATTTGATAATGTAAACAATCCAAAAAAAAAAACACAATCACGAAATTTTTTTCTTCTTTTTTAATTGATCGGACGATCGCCAAAATCGCGGATTGACAACCACCCTCTGACAACAGAACTCGCTTTAAAAAACCGAATGTTTGGGATGGTCAGCAGCAAAGACGGCTTGTGTTTTTTCCAAATTCTACCCCAACCATCAACGCTGTTGCAGTAGTTACGACCTGTGCCGTCGCCAGGTTACTTAGCACCCTAGTCAAAACTTATAGCATTTTCTCCAACGCGAATAGCTATATATAGACATAATTTGAAGATGGGGCACAAAATTGATAGTTCGTCCTGGGCACCGAAATCGATCGAAGTTGATATAATGTAATGAAAGTTAATCATTAGGTACTTTTTTACTAATGGAGCTTATACATGTTTGTACCCCACCCCACCTACATATGGATAGCGCCCTAGGCGACCGCCTAGTTCCCCTTATATGTAGTGCCGGTCCTGGTTACGACGCAACATATTTTCCAGTTGGCTGTGAATGTTTCAAACTTTAGGCGCACAAATTTGTACGACTCAACACATGCGCCAAAGTCATGCCAGACCATGATATGTATTTCAAGGACGGAACCAGACATCCAACTCGTTTTCTCAAGCCTCGTATAGAGTGGTCTCAACTTTACGGTTGTAAGAATCAAACTTAAGCCTTATGTAAAGGGGGTCTCAAACCTTAATGTGTACAATGTTTTATCTCATGCGCAGTTCATATCCACTCCAAACGCGGTGCATAGCATCATTACAATGCTATACAACAGCTGCGGCATTATATAATATACTACAAAGTGCTTTGTAGGATAATATAGTTGGCATGGGATGATGTCGTACTGTGTTTTTTAATTGGGAGGAGAGGTAATATACACAGAGGATATTTGACAATGGGGTGGGTGGGTAAATGACTAGCGAGGGCAGGGAGGTGTTGTTGGGGAGATATACGACAGGGGGTTATGTTATAATGTTTATTTATTGGGAGGTAGTATGCAAGGGAGATAAGTAAGAGAGGAGAGGGCGGTAATGTTAAGGGAGTGGGATGACCTGGAGTAATTTAGAATGGGGGGGGGAGGGGATGTCCTGCTCCCCAAAAAAAAGCCAACCTCCGCCGTAAGAAATAAAAATAATCCAGTCTGTTCAAAGTATATTTAACCTTTCACTAGAATGTAAACACAATTTATTTTTAGACCCATTTAACTCCTATAGTGATAGGGTTTGCGTGGAACGTTAGTTGTAAAAGTGACAAAGATTTTAATTACTTGTTCACCACAAAAGTATAACCTATTATTTATAAAACAGAAGGTACAGCTAAATTAATTTCACCCCCCTCCCTCCCCGTCCACTATTCAAATGTGTGCTAAGAGGACAACTCTCAATCAGATATGGAGCAAATTGATTTTGGTTAGAATGTGAATAAATATTTTATCAGGATGCTATTTTTAACCTAAAAATTCCAGCTTAAACTTTTAAAAGACATGAAAGATCACTTGGTAAAGTTCTTGAATCTAAAGTTTCAGGAACATTTTATTTAAAAGACTTGAGTCAACCTTTAAAGCAATATTTGCGAAGAACAGAATCTAGGATATTCAACGAAACAAACCGTTGATTCAGCTGAAATGTAGAGCAAAGGATAAGGGGTCCCTTTAAAGTGGAGCATATGGTTGGGGTCCCATAAAAGTGGAGCATATGAAAGTGGAGCATATGGAAGTGGAGCATATGGTTAGGGTACCGTGAATGTAGAGCATATGGTTAGGGTCCCGTGAATGTAGAGCATATGGTTAGGGTACAGTGAATGTAGAGCATATGGTTAGGGTCCAGTGAATGTAGAGCATATGGTTAGGGTACCGTGAAAGTGGAGCATATGGTTAGGGTACCGTGAATGTAGAGCATATGGTTAGCGTCCCGAGTGAGTGGAGCATATGGTTAGGGTACCGTGAATGTTGAGCATATGGTTAGGGTACCGTGAATGTAAGAGCATATGGTTAGGGTACCGTGAATGTTGAGCATATGGTTAGGGTACCGTGAGAGTGGGAGCATATGGTTAGGGTCCCGTGAGAGTGGAGCATATGGTTAGGGTACCGTGAATGTAGAGCATATGGTTAGGGTACCGTGAATGTAGAGCATATGGTTAGGGTACCGTGAATGTAGAGCATATGGTTAGGGTCCCGTGAAAATGGAGTATATGGTTAGGGTACCGTGAATGTAGAGCATATGGTTAGGGTCCCGAGTGAGTGGAGCATATGGTTAGGGTACCGTGAATGTTGAGCATATGGTTAGGGTCCCGAGTGAGTGGAGCATATGGTTAGGGTACCGTGAATGTAGAGCATATGGTTAGGGTACCGTGAATGTAGAGCATATGGTTAGGGTACCGTGAATGTTGAGCATATGGTTAGGGTACCGTGAATGTTGAGCATATGGTTAGGGTACCGTGAAAGTGGAGCATATGGTTAGGGTACCGTGAATGTTGAGCATATGGTTAGGGTCCCGAGTGAGTAGAGCATATGGTTAGGGTCCCGTGAATGTTGAGCATATGGTTAGGGTCCCGTGAGAGTGGAGCATATGGTTAGGGTTCCGTGAAATTTCAGCATATGGTTAGGGTCCCGTGAATGTTGAGCATATGGTTAGGGTTCCGAGTGAGTGGAGCATATGGTTAGGGTTCCGTGAAAGTGGATCTTTGAGTCCCACGAACGTTGAGCTTAGGGCTAGGGTTAAATATAGAGCACAGGTTAGGGTCCCATGAAAGTGGAGCATATGGTTAAGGTTCAATGTGGAGTTTGGGGTCCCTTAAATTTGGAGCTTAAAAAGAGAAAAAAAAATACAGCTACTGATTTCTGGAAACCAACAACAGATTTACAGCAAACCGCATTAGGAAGTATGAATTGCTTAATTAATTTTTTTTTTAAATTTCCGTTTCCTTCATTTGGAGATTATACTTAATGAAAGACACTAACCAATGATAAAACGTTCCTTAAGGTTTACCAATCTCCTATTCTCCAACGGCTGCGAGTGTCTCAGACCTGTCTCAGTCCTGTCAGACCTGTCTCAGACCTGTCTCAAACGTCGTCACTCTAATCCCAGAAGTATCAATCCCCTGTCACGTGATATTTGCCTGCAAGTCCACATCAACTCATCTCCCCCTCCCCCTCTTCCACCAAGTGGTATTTCGTCTAGGTTAAAATGGCAGAACTGATGAACACGTAGCAGCACGGGAAAGATCAAATGAAACAGGAGGAGGTAATCCAAATGCGACTTTGGCTTAATTTTTCCGTCTTTCTCAGATTATTTCCCACATTGTTGTGCAATGTAGATACTATGGCTCGCGTTTCTTTTTTTTAAAAAACAAAATGGATTCGATTTACGGGATTTTCGCAGTTGGGATGGCGTTCGTTTCACAGTACGTTCGTTCTAGAAGGATCTGCGTTTCTAAACTATTCATCCGATAGCCATTAAACTTTGCACAATTTTTGATTGCATTCAAGAATACGTGTCTAGAATAAATCAATTTTAAATATTGAAGTGGCGGCGCCCCTGCGATCCTGTACGGTAGGGCGTCATGAGTTCCCAAGCGTCTATCTTAGCTCATTGGGTCAATTGATTGGGCGTCCAGCACAGCGCGACAGGGGTCAAGGATACTACTTGATACGACGGTCAATTTTTGCACCAGTGGAGACCTACGAGGTCGGATGGCCCGGAATGGTCAGACTCCACTGTGACCGCAGGACGTCTACATTCGTTTTAAAGAGCGCCCTGCAAGAGGGATGGGGTACAGTCGCTAACTAAACTGAACCAGATTCGACGTAGCGCCCCTATAGAGTTTTTGTAACAGATGGGTCCCTAGCAGAGGCGTAGCGACCCTTTCCGGCGCCCGGGGACAAAGTTTCGATGTGCACCCCCCCCCCCCTCGAGATTTCCATTTGCACCCCCCCCCCCTCAAACTTTCGATGTGCACCCCCCCCCCTCGAGATTTCCATTTGCACCCCCCCCCCCCCTCAAACTTTCGATTTGCACCCCCCTAAACCTTTCAATTTATTTTTCTAACCGATTTTGGCGCCCCCTAAGGTCGGCGCCCGGGGACATATGTCCCCCCCCGCCCCCCCCCCCCCCCTCGCTACGCTACTGGTCCCTAGATCGCCCGGCGCCGCCCTTGACACATGGCCGATCGCCTAGGGCCTAGGCCTATTGTGCTTTACCCTTGAGGTGGGTAATCAACGTAAACTCACAAATTACATACAGGATATCCTATATATATATATATAGCTATATATATTAGCTTTACCCGAGTCAGGGAATTGAGATGCAAGACGGGTACTCGCAATTTAAATGTGTTCATAAATTAAAGAAATACACTCTGAGTTTTAATTAAATCACTTTATTAATCGTTATAGGAGGCATCTATGTATAGTAGTCTATATACTACTAAAACTCAAGCTTGTTTACATAATTGAATATTTATTTGGTTTTTTTTTTTTGTTTTTTTTTTTATAAATCTTTGTTTGTTTAGCTATGGAATTTGCTAATTTAAGATAAATTTAATTTGAAAGTTACTAGACTTAGATCTAGATCTAGGGGGTCATCCATAAATGACGTCACGCTTTTTTTTGACGATTTTTACCTCCCCCTCCCCTCCGTCACACGTCGTCACAAAAAGCCAGCCCCCCCCCCACTTAAAATGACGTCACACCTCAACCTACAACTCCCCTCAAAATTGCAGTTGAATTTTTTAAAAACATCGATATTTTTCCAAAATCTTGTCTAAACTATTACAATTTATTAAAACAGTTATCTAAAACGCGAAATAACGTCTAAAATTCGTTTTCTAAGATTGGTTTTTTATAATGCAAAAATGTGACGTCGCAACATCTGAACCCCCCCCCCCTCCCCCTCATCACACAAAATTACGGACCCCCCCCCCTCCCCCCCTTCGAGTGTGACGTCATTTATGGATGACCCCTAGATCTATATCTACTGATCTAGCAAGAGTTAGGGCCTACGCAAAAACTACATTTAAGACTTAAGCTTAAGCAAACGAGTCGTAGAATCTAGATCTAGATAATTCTATCTAGATCTAGATAATTTCAGACCTTCAATGTTTTATATAAATCTTTGTTTGTTTAGTTATGTAATTGGCAAATTTAAGATACAATTTAATTTGGAAGTTACTACTACTAGACTTAGATCTAAAATCTAGATCTATGCGCGTAAATCAAGTTGCATAAGGAGACTCAAAGTATTAAACTATACTAGAATACCCGTCATCCGTTGGATAACTGTGGGTTTCTGGGGTCATCCATCAAAAAACATCACGTCTGTCACTCAGAGGCATAGCGACCCTTCCCGGCGCCCGGGGACATACTTTTCGATTTAAACCCCCCCCCCCCGCAAGATTTCGATTTGCAACCCCCCCCCCCCCTCAAACTTTTGATGTGCACCCCCCCCCCCCCCCCCCCCACTCAAACTTTCGATTTGCACCCCCCTCAACCTTTCAATTTATTTTTCCAAACCATTTGGGCGCCCCAACATATGTCCCCCCCCGCCCCCCCTTCCCCCCTCCACCTCCCCACGCCTCCCCTTCCCCCCCCCCCGCCTCCCCTCCCGCCCCCCCCCCCTCCTCGCTACGCTACTGCAGTGTCACTTATCGTCACAAAAAACAGACCCCACATTCAAAAATATGTTTTTTATCTTTTAAAAACACCGAAAACACCGATTTCGGACTATCCCTTCATATACTGACGTCACATGTGACCTACTCAACTCTACTTCACCTGCCCAGTGTCCCGCCAAGTCTCAGACAACATGTTTTTATCGTTTAAAAAACGATTCCAGCCGAGCATGTCTCTGACCACACTATCCTTTCATATGCTTAGGACAAAGAAACAGATGAACTCTACTTCACCTGCCCTGTACCTATCCTGCCAAAGTCAGATAGGCAACTTTATCATTCACATCTAAAAAAAAAAATTGAAAAAAAATATCATTGACATATTGGTCTAGAACCTGTGCCGCCCGCATGAGAGCCGACTACGCTATCAACTTAGCTATTTACTCGTGACGTCACAAATGAATTTTTATACTATACTTTGAGTCTCCTTATGCAACTTGATTTACGCGCATAGATCTAGATCTAAGTCTAGTAGTAGTAACTTTCAAATTAAATTTTATCTTAAATTAGCCAAACAAAGATTTATATAAAATAAAGAAGGTCTGAAATGATCTAGATCTAGATAGAATTATCTAGATCTAGATTCTACGACTCGTTTGCTTAAGTCTTAAGTTTAGTTTTTCTTGCTAGATCTAGAATCTAGAATCTAGATCTAATCATTAGCTACGCTCATAGGCCCGGAGCGAGCATTTCAAAATTACCATATTCCAAACAAAGATTTATATAAAATAATACTAAAATAGTTTAGGTTATAGAAAATCATTATTAACTAAATCTAGATAGAAAATTATCTATATTTTAGATCTACGACTGAGCTATATTTAGAATTTACGTTTATAATTTAGCAAACTTACCGGCATCGAAGCCGCGTATGAATCTTAAGCTACGCCAATAGGCCCGGATCCAGCATTTCAAAATTTGCATATTCGAAACAAAGATTTATACAAAATAATAAAGGTCTAAAATATTTTAGTAGGTCTATATAGAAACTCATTATTATCTAAATCTAGATAGAATTATCTATATTTTAGATCTACGACTGATTTGCTTAAGTCTTAAGTTTAGTTTTTCTTGCTAGATCTAGAATCTAGAATCTAGATCTAATCATTAGCTACGCTCATAGGCCCGGAGCGAGCATTTCAAAATTACCATATTCCAAACAAAGATTTGGTTCCCAGAAAGAACCGCAACGGAAAAAAGCGCAACGGAAAAAAGCGCAA
The DNA here is from genome assembly GCF_028476545.2 of Physella acuta. NCBI lineage: Eukaryota > Metazoa > Mollusca > Gastropoda > Physidae > Physella > Physella acuta. Next base: position 205,501 of record NW_026732223.1, on the reverse strand, counting down.
ATCAAAAAGCGCAACGGAAATAAGCGCACACGGAAAAAAGCGCAAAGAGAAAAAAGCGCACACAGAAAAAAGCGCAAAGAGAAAAAAGCGCAAACGGAAAAAAGCGCAAAGAGAAAAAAGCGCACACAGAAAAAAGCGCAAACAGAAAAAAGCGCAAACGGAAAAAAGCGCAAAGAGAAAAAAGCGCACACGGAAAAAAGCGCAAAGAGAAAAAAGCGCAAACAGAAAAAAGCGCAAAGAGAAAAAAGCGCACACAGAAAAAAGCGCAAACAGAAAAAAGCGCAAAGAGAAAAAAGCGCAAACGGAAAAAAGCGCAAACAGAAAAAAGCGCAAACAGAAAAAAGCGCACACGGAAAAAAGCGCAAACGGAAAAAAGCGCAAACAGAAAAAAGCGCAAACGGAAAAAAGCGCAAACAGAAAAAAGCGCACACAGAAAAAAGCGCAAACAGAAAAAAGCGCAAACGGAAAAAAGCGCAAACAGAAAAAAGCGCACACAGAAAAAAGCGCAAACGGAAAAAAGCGCAAACAGAAACAGAAAAATGCGCAACCAGAAAAAACACAACGAAAAATGTGCAAAAGAGAAATTTAGCACAAAGACCATATGGACTAGATGACACATTTATACAAGACTGTTAGGGCTGCTGTGAGAGTGTCGTGTTTGATCACGTGATCTACTACCATTTAAAGCGTACCACTACCATCTGCATTCCCATCACCACGATACAGGCGATAATCACTTTACACAATGCCTATTATTTTCTTGGTCAATAATTATTCAACTACTATTCTCGTATAAACATAAAACTATCGACATTACACGAAGTATCTTTCACATTCTCCCTAGTCCGAACTACCTAGCTTGCATACTATAACAACCCGTTCCTATGGCAAAACTTCACTCTCTTTCATCCGCGTCATCAAACATGCATTCGTCATATCTCTCGTAACAACATTCATTCGCACCAAAATAACAATTTTGTATTTAATATTTTTTCACATCATGACGCACCTACCTACCTACCTACTACCCACCTACCCACCTACCTACCTACCTACCTAACTACCCACCTACCCACTTACCCACTTACCCACCTAGCCACCTACCCGCCTACATACTTACCAAACTACTCACCAAAAAAGTATCGGCGAAGTTCGTAAGTTTCGTAAACTGTACTAGACATCTTTTTTTTAATGAAAATTCATTGACCTCATTGACATATGTTACATATATGTTACATTTTGCGACAACCTTAATTAGTGCGTTGGGCTTGTATGAAAACTCACTTCGAACTAACTCAATTACATGCTATTTATTTTAACATTACACGTTAAGCGTCACCCAACTGTTGTGATGTGAGGTGAGGACAGGTTCGACAATAAACCAACACGAAAGTACGAAAGAGACATAGATTACCTATTAGAGAATGGACCCCTTAACTTTCCTAACCCCACCATTTATTATACCCTACCTAACCTCTAAATTTACTGCGCTAAACGTCACTTCCCTCCCAATCGTTCCTATTCTACAGAATTGTGTATACTATTTATTTACATTCTTTAATCTCAATATAACTAAAATAGACTTTTGTTTGAAGGGTAATGAAAACATGTAAACAAAAGGGACGCTACTCTAAATCTATGCGAATACTTATATGCAGTGGCGTAGGCAGGGGGGGATTATGGGGGGTCATAACCTCCCCCCATAGACCCCTCGGTATATATATATATATATATATATATATATATATATATATATATATATATATATATATATATATATATATATATATATATATATATATGTGTGTGTGTGTATATATGTGAAAGATACTTCGTGTAATGTCGATAGTTTTATGTTTATACGAGAATAGTAGTTGAATAATTATTGACCAAGAAAATAATAGGCATTGTGTAAAGTGATTATCGCCTGTATCGTGGTGATGGGAATGCAGATGGTAGTGGTACGCTTTAAATGGTAGTAGATCACGTGATCAAACACGACACTCTCACAGCAGCCCTAACAGTCATGTATAAATGTGTCATCTAGTCCATATGGTCTTTGTGCTAAATTTCTCTTTTGCACATTTTTCGTTGTGTTTTTTCTGGTTGCGCATTTTTCTGTTTCTGTTTGCGCTTTTTTTTCCGTTTGCGCTTTTTTCTGTGTGCGCTTTTTTCTGTTTGCGCTTTTTTCCGTTTGCGCTTTTTTCTGTTTGCGCTTTTTTCTGTGTGCGCTTTTTTCTGTTTGCCCTTTTTTCCGTTTGCGCTTTTTTCCGTTTGCGCTTTTTTCCGTGTGCGCTTTTTTCTGTTTGCGCTTTTTTCCGTTTGCGCTTTTTTCTCTTTGCGCTTTTTTCCGTTTGCGCTTTTTTCTGTTTGCGCTTTTTTCTGTGTGCGCTTTTTTCTCTTTGCGCTTTTTTCTGTTTGCGCTTTTTTCTCTTTGCGCTTTTTTCCGTGTGCGCTTTTTTCTCTTTGCGCTTTTTTCCGTTTGCGCTTTTTTCTGTTTGCGCTTTTTTCTGTGTGCGCTTTTTTCTCTTTGCGCTTTTTTCCGTTTGCGCTTTTTTCTCTTTGCGCTTTTTTCTGTGTGCGCTTTTTTCTCTTTGCGCTTTTTTCCGTGTGCGCTTATTTCCGTTGCGCTTTTTTATTTGCGCTTTTTTCCGTTGCGCTTTTTTCCGTTGCGGTTCTTTCCGGCCACCCAAAGATTTATATAAAATAATAAAGGTTTAAAATAGTTTAGTATATAGAAACTCATTATTATCTAAATCTAGATAGAATTATCTATATTCTAGATCTACGACTGGTTTGCTTAAGTCTCGTTTTTTTTTGGATTGTATTTATAACTATTAAATCTTTGATTTGACCTTGATCTAGATTTTAGATCTAGATCTCAGAGGCGTAGCGACCCTTCCCGGCGCCCGGGGACATACTTTCAATTTGGCGCCCCCCTCGGGAGCAAATTTTCGATTTGCACCCCCCCCCCCCCTCGAACTTTTCATTTGCACCCCCCCCTCAAACTTTCGATTTGCACCCCCCCCCCCCTCGAACTTTTCATTTGCACCCCCCCCTCAAACTTTCGATTTGCACCCCCCCCTCGAACTTTTCATTTGCACCCCCCCTCAAACTGTCAATTTGGCGCCCCCCCTAAGGTCGGCGCCCGGGGACATATGTCCCCCCCCGCCCCCCCCTCGCTACGCCTCTGCTAGATCTATAAATAACTTTCTTGGACAGATTTTAGATCTAGAGAAATTTATCGTAAAACTAAATGAAAAAGACAGTTGAAAATTGATATAAGTGTTGGAACGTAATAAATACAGCAAACGGACGTATTGTTAAAGTTATGACCGACAGAAAATTAGATTTAGAACGCGTTAAACTTTTGAATGGGAACACAATTTTCTTCGATAGACGCCGCCATTTTATTGTACTAAAGAGTAAACAAAAAACTGTGACGTCACGGTCCCGCCGAGTGTAGTGGTCGTTCTAAACTTTTAAAAAAAATAGGGTTACTCTACGTATGAATAAATCAATAAATTAATTAACGTCTTTAAATAAATTTGTGATTAACAGTCTGTCTGCATTAAAAAATTATTCTCTACCTACATACTATTTTACAGCTCTCCAGATAGAGTAGAACATATCACAATACTCGATCGGACAAACAAAAAAATAAATATTCAAACATGTAAACAAACTTGAGTTTTAGTATTAAACTATACTATAAAAAAACATCAATGACGTCACGAGTTTAATAGCTAAGTTGTTAGTGTATCGGCTTTCATGCGGGTGGCACGGGTTCTAGACACATGTTAAGTTTTTTTTTTTTTTCAATTTTTTATTTATTTTTGAGATGTGAATGAGAAAGTTGCCTATCTGAACTTGGCGGGATACAGGGAAGGTGAAGTAGAGTTAATCTGTTTCTTTGTCGTAAGCATTTCAAGGGATAGTGTGGTCAGAGACACGCTCGGCTGGAATCGTTTTTTTTAAACGATAAAAACATGCCCGTCTGAGACTTGGCGAGACACTGGGCACGTGAAGTAGAGTTAAGTAGGTTACTTGTGACGTCAGTACATGAAGGGATAGTGTGGTCAGACCTATGCTCAGCAGCCGAAATCGGTGTTTTTAAAAGATAAAAAACGTTTTTTTTTAATCTGGAGTTTGGCTATTTTGTGATGATAAGTGACAGACGTGATGTCATTTATGGATGACCCCCCGAAACCCACAGTTATCCAAGGGATGACCGGGTAGTCCACATAAAAATACCACCAATGTTCCACACAAGAATAACAAACCATACACCAACAGACCTCCACAGTCAAAAGTTCTGAATAGCCCATACACGTTTTAGAAGTTTCTGCTCACGATTTAATCTTGTACTGCCCCTCTCTTCTCTGGTTGAGCCCGATTATATAATCCCAGACCTTCAACACCTGGCCCTAGTTATTGGGATTAACTAACTTTTGTTTACAAGTCGAGTTCCATTTTTGGGCAAACTATTCTATTTTGGTACCACCGGTTGCGTAATCTTTTATATTAGTTTGTTCATCTGCATCTACTGCGCTGGTTAAAAATAACATGTTTACTTCAGCGAGAGGAATATTATTTAGGATGAAGTTATATTTTGGTCAGATCAATGGCGTATTTTCATATCAGGTTTGGTAGCTGCAACATGTTTGCGTCGAGCAGTTGTGTAATCGTTTATAAGTACGTTGTCAGCCAACTTTAGTTCTTCTTCTTCGTTCTTAATTTTAGTGTTGGAATGGATCCCTCTCCAACACAATTAAGAATACTTGCCAATTTGTTATGTGCCATTGAGGCCATTGACTCCAATTTCAGCCTGCTTTTCTTTTTGGATTTGCTTCCATAGCCTTTGTCCAACCAAGAACAAACTACAGTTGATTGATTTTGGAGTTGTCTCTCCTAGAAGAGTGGCTGTCCCCAGCTAACGAGCCTCATCTGCCCGAGGGTTCGAACTCGAGACTTTTCGGTTTAGCAACCATGAGCTTTATCGACTCGACCACGCCGACCCCTGCGTCTTTAGTAACTTTCCACTGGTTACATACACACACACACACATATATATATAAATATAAATAAATATATATAAATATATATATATATATATATGTATATATACATATATATATAAATATATATATATATGTTTATGTATATGTATATATATATATATATATATATATATATATATATATATATATATATATATATATATATATATATGTATATATATATATATATGGGAGGGGGCTCAGGTGTACTGAGAATTGAAACAATCTGATATCTTCCTGTTTGCACCAGACGTTTACAGTCACAAGATTAGTTTGACCTGGCAGCAAAAGACGCAGTCCTCATCTCCCCACCCACACTACTCCAAAAATCTCCCGACTCTAACATTTAAAGGCGCCTTGACACGGCAGACTAGCATACTTCCACCGCCTATACAATGTCAGTAATCGCTAAACCTAGCCCTCAAGGGCGCCATGACATGAGGGGATGACACCCTCCACCTACACAATGTCAACTTTCTTTCGAACCCGAAAACTGAAACACATTTTTTGAAGAAAAAAAACGTTTTAGATTCGATGTTCAGCAACACTTGCAGCTTATGTTATTTAAATAATTTGTTTCTTCTTTTGCATTAACACGAAGGTTTGTAACTTTATACGATAATGTCAGTTTTACTTATACCTAAAAAAACAACACATTGATATAACTGGATTTTTTCAAAGCTATTAACTTATAATATTTTTAAATTCTATTTTTGCAAGCCAGTATTTAACTTGATTCCTCTGTTCAGCTTACTACGTTTGTTTTCTTTATAGGATTGAAACTCGCGAGCGTAACGTCGACCACTTTTACCGAACCGATTTCTTCCAAACTTGTCACTTTAATGTATTTAATTATATGATAATGCACCACAATAACTATAAAGAATCGCGTTGGTTGCCATATTATGACTTGAATACACTTATTAAATTTATATATATTTATATATATTATATTTTTTCTTTGGTGGGATTCACTATATATAGAAAACTGTTTTATCTTCATCTTTTTTAGTGCATATATAAAAGCTTTCTACTATTAACGTTTTTATTTTTAAAAGTTATCGCGTTTTGTTTTTATAGTGGCTTTAAAAGATAAAGATTTTGAAAAAATACAGATACAGATATTGTGACTTGTTTATACGAATTATGTTTTGGCGTTAAAAATTCTTCTTTTTAAACTATAACTGTTTCTTTATTTAAATAAAAATTGGAATCAAGTTAAAAAAAATTATTTGTAAAGTTTTTCAGAAGATACAATATCTAGTAGGTCACAATACTTATGATGAGTATTGTTGAGTCGCTATTAGCGGTAACATTATCCTAGGATAATCTAACGGTAACTTTATCCCGTGATATTTCCATCTATGACGCCAGTCCCGACGCCTAGACGGGTAAAAGATCTTCGGTGTCCAGGTAGTGGTGGGGGGTGGGGGTGGGGGGTGGGGGGTGGGGTGGGAGGGGGAAGCATTGTCTTTCTGTTCATTCATTTAGATCTATATAAACAGCGAAAACGAGACTGCAGACGGTCACTTGATGAAACAAAAGTTGTTTGATTCGACCGTAGTTGCAGACGGCAAGACGTGAAGGGCTAGTGTCTGAAGAGTTAGAGAAATTTTAAAGAGTTTTGAAACGACGATTGCGCGCGGGTTTGTAGAAGTAATTAGTCAAAAACTTTAGAAGTTTTATAAAGTAACTGTTAGTAAAAAAAAAATCAAGTTGATTTATTGAAAAGTTGAAACAAGTTCGCAAATATCAGTCGTCTGCTAGATATGTCTGCTCTCAAAGTTTGTTTCACCGTCCTCGGTAAGTGAAAGTTTTGTGAGAATTTATGTTGTAATTTTTTTTATACACCCCTCCCCTCCCTATACCGAAATTTTCATTTTACATTTCTTAATAAATAGCTCATAAATAGACTTCGTTAAAACGAATCAACACTTTTTGGGTACGGTATTGAAGCGCTCGCTTTCAGAGTTTTTTTTTCAGGCATCTCTTCGGGTAGGGGGAGTGGGGGGGGGGGGAGTCTCGCCCCAGAAGAATTTTTACCCCCCCCCCCCCCAATGAAATAGAATTTATATAGAAAATATGTATTTCTGTGTCCTTCCCTAAAAAAACATCAAGTGCACTCCCCTCCCAATCCCCCGAGAAAAGAGTTTGAAAGAAACACTGTTCGCTTTTGACCCTGAACTTTACTAGTTCGGTTCCATTGGAAATAAGACTGTTGGTCGTGCCCATCCTAAGACAGCTATCACCCCCCCCCCATTTCTCATAATCGAACTAACATATCCCCCCTCCCCCCAATACCAATCCTAACTTAACTTTCAAACCCCTAACCCCCTATCCTGTTATAACCTATCCATCTCACCAATCTTAACTTAACTGCCATCACCCCCTTATCCTTTCCTCCCTCACCGTCAGCGGCTCACACCCGTGTGGCAGTGGTCAGCATTGAGAGAAGTGCAGACTTGTATTAAGGAAAGCTAGGGGCTTGTGGCTTTGCTGGGGTGTTATTGATTATTTACATAAATATGCTATTTTTAAGTATTGTTACACCGTGTTACTAAATTTAATAAAACGAGAGTGATCCCCCCTAAACTTTCTCGAATATTCTTTTATAAAAAAACAGGGGATGGGAACTCGGGATATAGACATGAATTTTAATCCATTTTAAATACTTAAACTTTTTAACATAGAATAAAATCTCGTAGAAAAAGAATTGCACACCTGTGAACGCCAAATAAAACGTGCATAATAGTGCGGAATATTATTAGTATTTTATAAATTTACATTCGTTTTTTGAGAAATCGGAAATAGCGTAAATTTGTACTTTCAATCAACGGAAATTACTCAAAATTTGAAAGAAGGTAGAGAATTAGATCCTTTACTTTCATGTGAAATTTCATTTATCTATCTGAAATAGTACTCAAGTTATAGGCTTTTAAACATTCAAAGTAGAAAAAGTACCACTTCCGGTTATCGGAAATCGCTCAAAAGTTGATCGTATATACGAGAAAGTAAAAATTATGTTTTGACTGCGATTACAGCATGTTTTTTTTTACTTTCGAAAACATGGTCAAACTGTATAAGTTATGTTTTCTGTCCCGAAAGTCTCGATTTCGGATCCCGGGCTCAAGTCTGTAGGACGTCATTGAACCCACCCAGGTCTGATGGGTACCTGACTCACATTAGGGAAATAAAGGCCGCTGGACAAAGCGCTAAACACACTATTCCAGTTTATACCGGGGTAATTGAAACAGATAAACTCTACTATGTCTGCCCCGTGTGTTTTGGAACAAAGGGGAGAAGAAGATAATGATATACTAATATTCATTTTTAACATTTATTTTTTAAAAGCTTTTACTTGATTTAACGATTTTTTTTTTCTTTTTCTTCTTTTTTTCTTTTTCGCCTCAGACATGTAATTTACAGTTACAGCGTCAGCTTGCCTTGCATGTTCGCTTTAGTATTACAGTTTTTATCATCGGCTTGTGAGGACTGATACCGATTTACAATAGTAATATTTCTTTCTTACTTGTAGCCTACTTTCATTCATTTAAAATGGTTACTTATACATAGATCTAATACAAAAACGTCTAAATTAAAAAATAAACAATAAAAAAAAAACAACCTGAGAAGGGGGGTGGGGGGAATTTGGGCTTTTAAGTAGAGTTGAAATAAATTTGGGATTACAGAGTATCAAAATGATACAAATTTTAAGCAACCGGAAAAGTTATGTTATTACGATGAGACGGTTCCCAGAAAGAACCGCAACGGAAAAAAGCGCAACGGAAAAAAGCGCAAATCAAAAAGCGCAACGGAAATAAGCGCACACGGAAAAAAGCGCAAAGAGAAAAAAGCGCACACAGAAAAAAGCGCAAAGAGAAAAAAGCGCAAACGGAAAAAAGCGCAAAGAGAAAAAAGCGCACACAGAAAAAAGCGCAAACAGAAAAAAGCGCAAACGGAAAAAAGCGCAAAGAGAAAAAAGCGCACACGGAAAAAAGCGCAAAGAGAAAAAAGCGCAAACAGAAAAAAGCGCAAAGAGAAAAAAGCGCACACAGAAAAAAGCGCAAACGGAAAAAAGCGCAAAGAGAAAAAAGCGCAAACGGAAAAAAGCGCAAACAGAAAAAAGCGCACACGGAAAAAAGCGCAAACGGAAAAAAGCGCAAACGGAAAAAAGCGCAAACAGAAAAAAGCGCAAACGGAAAAAAGCACAAACAGAAAAAAGCGCACACAGAAAAAAGCGCAAAGAGAAAAAAGCGCAAACGGAAAAAAGCGCAAAGAGAAAAAAGCGCACACAGAAAAAAGCGCAAACAGAAAAAAGCGCAAACGGAAAAAAGCGCAAAGAGAAAAAAGCGCACACGGAAAAAAGCGCAAAGAGAAAAAAGCGCAAACAGAAAAAAGCGCAAAGAGAAAAAAGCGCACACAGAAAAAAGCGCAAACGGAAAAAAGCGCAAAGAGAAAAAAGCGCAAACGGAAAAAAGCGCAAACAGAAAAAAGCGCACACGGAAAAAAGCGCAAACGGAAAAAAGCGCAAACGGAAAAAAGCGCAAACAGAAAAAAGCGCAAACGGAAAAAAGCACAAACAGAAAAAAGCGCACACAGAAAAAAGCGCAAACAGAAAAAAGCGCAAACGGAAAAAAGCGCAAAGAGAAAAAAGCGCACACAGAAAAAAGCGCAAACGGAAAAAAGCGCACACGGAAAAAAGCGCAAACGGAAAAAAGCGCAAACGGAAAAAAGCGCAAACAGAAAAAAGCGCAAACGGAAAAAAGCGCAAACAGAAAAAAGCGCACACAGAAAAAAGCGCAAACAGAAAAAAGCGCAGACGGAAAAAAGCGCAAACAGAAAAAAGCGCACACAGAAAAAAGCGCAAACGGAAAAAAGCGCAAACAGAAAAATGCGCAACCAGAAAAAACACAAAGAAAAATGTGCAAAAGAGAAATTTAGCACAAAGACCATATGGACTAGATGACACATTTATACATGACTGTTAGGGCTGCTGTGAGAGTGTCGTGTTTGATCACGTGATCTACTACCATTTAAAGCGTACCACTACCATCTGCATTCCCATCACCACGATACAGGCGATAATCACTTTACACAATGCCTATATTTTTCTTGGTCAATAATTATTCAACTACTATTCTGGTATAAACATAAAACTATCGACATTACACGAAGTATCTTTCACATTCTCCATAGTCCGAACTACCTAGCTTGCATACTATAACAACCCGTTCCTATGGCAAAACTTCACTCTCTTTCATCCGCCTCATCAAACATGCATTCGTCATATCTCTCGTAACAACATTCATTCGCACCAAAATAACAATTTTGTATTTAATATTTTTTCACATCATGACGCACCTACCTACCTACCTACTACCCACCTACCCACCTACCTACCTAACTACCCACCTACCCACTTACCCACTTACCCACCTACCCACCTACCCGCCTACATACTTACCAAACTACCCACCAAAAAAGTATCGGCGAAGTTCGTAAGTTTCGTAAACTGTACTAGACATCTTTTTACTTTCTCGTATATACGTAGTATAGAGAAAGTATTGTAATCTTGCAAAAAAAAAAAAATGAGATTTTTACAAATCTCGACGTTTTACACCTCACTGATACGGAAAAACATAATTTTGCAATCTTGTCCGTATGTCTGTGTGTGTGTGTCTGTGTGTCTGTGTGTGTGTCCGTGTGTAAACACGATAACTTGAGTACCGTTACTGCTAGGTTGATGAAATTTCATATATAAGTATTTTATCAAAATCGTAGATCCGTATCAACTTTTGAGCGATTTCCGATAACCAGAAGTGGTACTTTTTCTACTTTGAATTTTTCAAAAGCGTATAACTTGAGTACTATTTCAGATAGATAAATGAAATTTCACATGTAAGTAAAAGATCTAATTCTCTACCTTCTGTTAAATTTTGAGTAATTTCCGTTGACCGGAAGTAGTAATTTACGCTACTTCCGATTTCTCAAAAAACTAATGTAAATTTTAAAAGTACTAATAATATTCCGCACTATTATGCGCTTTTTTATTTCGCGTTCACTTGGTGTGCAATTAATTTGTCTGCGAGATTTTATTCTATTTTTAAAACTTTAAGCATTTAAAATGGATTAAAAATCATGTCTATAGCCCGAGTTCCCATCCCCTGTTATTTTATATAAAAATATTCGAGAAAGTTTAGGGGAGATCACTCCCGGTTTATTTTTAAATGAAAATTCATTGACATCATTGACATATGTTACATATATGTTACATTTTGCGACAACCTTAATTAGTGCGTTGGGCTTGTATGAAAACTCACTTCGAACTAACTCAATTACATGCTATTTTTTTTAACATTACACGGTAAGCGTCACCCAACTGTTGTGATGTGAGGTGAGGACAGGTTCGACAATAAACCAACACGAAAGTACGAAAGAGACATAGATTGCCAATTAGAGAATGGACCCCTTAACTTTCCTAACCCCACCATTTATTATACCCTACCTAACCTCTAAATTTACTGCGCTAAATGTCACTTCCCTCCCAATCGTTCCTATTCTACAGAATTGTGTATACTATTTATTTACATTCTTTAATCTCAATATAACTAAAATAGACTTTTGTTTGAAGGGTAATGAAAACATGTAAACAAAAGGGACGCTACTCTAAATCTATGCGAATACTTATATGCAGTGGCGTAGGCAGGGGGGGGTTATGGGGGGTCATAACCCCCCCGCATAGACCCCTCGGTATATATATATATATATATATATATATATATATATATATATATATATATATATATATATATATATATATATATATATATATATATATATATATATATATGGTGGGGTTAGGAAAGTTAAGGGGTCCATTCTCTAATAGGCAATCTATGTCTCTTTCGTACTTTCGTGTTGGTTTATTGTCGAACCTGTCCTCACCTCACATCACAACAGTTGGGTGACGCTTACCGTGTCATGTTAAAATAAATAGCATGTAATTGAGTTAATTCGAAGTGAGTGTTCACACTAGCCCAACGCACTAATTAAGGTTGTCGCAAAATATAACATATATGTAACATAATATGTCAATGAATTTTCATTTAAAAAAATATGTCTAGTGCAATTTACGAAACTAACGAACTTCGTCGATACTTTTTAGGTGGGTAGGTGGGTAGGCGGGTAGGTGGGTAAGTGGATAAGTGGGTAAGTAAGTAAGTGGGTAGGTGGGTAAGTGGGTAGGTGGGTAAATGGGTAGGTGGGAAGGTGCGTAGGTAGGTGCGTCATGATAATATTAAATACATAATTGAGAGATACTTCATGTAATGTCGATATCAATGATATTTTGATGTTTATTTATACGAGAATAGTAGTTGAATAATTATTGACCAAGAAAATAATAGGCATAGTGTAAAGTGATTATCGCCTGTATCGTGGTGATGGGAATGCAGATGGTAGTGGTACGCTTTAAATGGTAGTAGATCACGTGATCAAACACGACACTCTCACAGCAGCCCTAACAGTCATGTATAAATGTGTCATCTAGTCCATATGGTCTTTGTGCTAAATTTCTCTTTTGCACATTTTTCTTTGTGTTTTTTCTGGTTGCGCATTTTTCTGTTTCTGTTTGCGCTTTTTTCCGTTTGCGCTTTTTTCTGTTTGCGCTTTTTTCTGTTTGCGCTTTTTTCCGTTTGCGCTTTTTTCTGTTTGCGCTTTTTTCTGTGTGCGCTTTTTTCTGTTTGCGCTTTTTTCCGTTTGCGCTTTTTTCTGTTTGCGCTTTTTTCCGTTTGCGCTTTTTTCCGTTTGCGCTTTTTTCCGTGTGCGCTTTTTTCTGTTTGCGCTTTTTTCCGTTTGCGCTTTTTTCTCTTTGCGCTTTTTTCCGTTTGCGCTTTTTTCTGTTTGCGCTTTTTTCTGTGTGCGCTTTTTTCTCTTTGCGCTTTTTTCTGTTTGCGCTTTTTTCTCTTTCCGCTTTTTTCCGTTTGCGCTTTTTTCTGTTTGCGCTTTTTTCTGTGTGCGCTTTTTTCTCTTTGCGCTTTTTTCTGTTTGCGCTTTTTTCTCTTTGCGCTTTTTTCCGTGTGCGCTTTTTTCTCTTTGCGCTTTTTTCCGTTTGCGCTTTTTTCTGTTTGCGCTTTTTTCTGTGTGCGCTTTTTTCTGTGTGCGCTTTTTTCTCTTTGCGCTTATTTCCGTGTGCGCTTATTTCCGTTGCGCTTTTTGATTTGCGCTTTTTTCCGTTGCGGTTCTTTCCGGCCACCCGATGAGACACATCAAATCAAACATTCTTCCCTTTCAAACATCTATATCTATACAGTCCTCAAACAGTTTTATTTATTTTTTTTATTTTTTTTTAATTTAATTGTTTTAAACATTTAAAATAGTAATAATAATTTATTTGGTGGTTTTGTGCAGCATCAAAGATATGAACATCAATTGCATATATAGTAATTAAATGGAGAAACTAAAACGGCCTAAAACTAGATTAAAGTAAGGTGTGCAAACTCGGTTTCTCTTGACTTCTTAGTTTCCTGTGCTCCATCCTTAGCTGCGGAGTCAAAAGTTCACAATGTTACTTTACGATTCCTCGTCCTTTTATCATCCCGTCTTGGTCGAAACGTGTGAACGAAATTTTAACCACTTTTACGTTACTGATTTATTTCATACTTGACAGTTACGTTATGATCTAATGATATAGTAATGCAGTGTGACATGAGATTCGACATATTTAAATGTTGGATAATTTGTTTTTTAGAACTTAAGTAACGATTGATATTTTTAAAAAGATAATTCTTGTGCTGCAAATATTGTATTCGTTCAGTTGATACGAATGTGGATTTAGTCATGCGATTTTATAAATTTAAAGTAATAAATCGTGAGTGGTTTCCCCTAAAGTACCCTATCGGATCAACAGTAATGTTTAGTATGGCATTTTCACAGTTTTCAGTAAATGGGAATACAAATATAGAAGTTTATGATAAAACAGCTCTTGTTTTACTGGGAAATATAGGCTAAAATTTTCTAGATTATTCTGTAAAATTTTCAAACTTAAGTATTTTGAGAAATCGGAAATGAAGAAAGTACCCCAACGGGGGCAGGGTTAAGAATGGAGCAGCCGATAGACACGTGGGTTTCCGCCATGATTTTAGTTCCTCCGTAATTCATCGAACCGTCAATAGCCAGCACGCAGTTTACCCAGTGGCGTCGCTAGGTCGGGTGTCACACGGTGCGGCACCTAATGGTGTCACCCCCCTAAAAAAAAAAAAATATATATATATATATATATATATATATATATATATATATATATATATATATATATATATATATATATATATATATATATATATATATATATATATATATATATATATATATATATATTCATTCATAAATAGTAATGACTATAAGTAATAATAATTTAAAAGATATGTTCAATAATATAAACTTGGCTATGAGGTCATCCATAAATGCCGTCACGCATTCTTTGACAGTTATTATCCCCCCCCCCCACCTCCATGTCATCACACATCGTCAGAAAAATCTAGACCCTCACCCTAAAATGACGCTGCACCTCAGCTAACACCCCCCCCCCCCCATCCACCTGTCAAAATTGTAGCCTTTAAAAAAACATCGATTTCTTCTAAAATTAAGTTTGAGCTCGATAGATATGCAGCATACTGATCAATATTTATTGTACGAAAAAGACTTTTGAAAACTCAAAATTATTGGAAAGCTCAGTTTCTAGCATGAGTTTATAAAATGTAGAAGTTTGTCGTCACACTTCTTTGAATCCCCAGCCCTCCTCATCGTCACACATCGTCACAAAATTCCGATCCCCCCCCCCCCTTCCCCCACGGTGTGTGACGTTGTTTATGAACGATCCGTAAATAATGCATGCTTTTAATTCTATTTACAATTGTATAACAACTGATGTTTTCGTCTTTTGAAATTATATTAAACTTCTATTTTTGCTTCAAAGCTAATTGATGTAAAAATCTAAATAAGCCTACTTAAATTAAATAACTAAAACGAGTTTGATGACCATCATATTATTATGAGTCATTTGTCTTAAAATGTAATGGAAACGGCCACTTCAAATAAATAATGTACTTCAAAACTTTATAGATCTCCAGTTTCTGATAAACCATAATCTGGATGGTAGGTTTAATATTTCCTTTTATAAAAGAGTTACACAACAGTATCAGTTTTAGATCCACGTGCATTGCTTTCAAGCTCGAATACTCTCAAACCAGGATAAATTTTAAAGCCATTGGCATTTTTTTTTACTGAAAGATGCCAGATAAATATTGTTGAAATGGACCAAAAATTTGTTTATTTTAAATATTTTGTCGTATGAGTAGCCATAAAATATTTTTAAAATATTAAAAACGGAGCTTTGAAACATAGAAATTTATTATTTAAAAATTATGTTATAAATTTGCAAATGCAGACATTTTTTTTTTACTTTTAAGACTTTCTTTTTTCTTACTTTGAACACCCATTCCTAATCTTGACATTTTGTGGTCTCATCATCTTTAAAATCCGGGCTTAAGACTGCAGGACGTCCCTGATTCCACCCAGCTCTGATGAGTATTTGACTCACGATAAGAAAACAAAGGTGGCTGGACATAGTAACGACCACACTATCCCGTTTTATGCCAGGTCATTAAAACAGATGAACTCTACTTCATCTGCCTCATCTTGGGTAAAGTAACCATAGCAACGTAACCTATAGTTACATAGGGTCTTCACTTTTGTGGCCATGGTGAGCAAAGGGCTGTAGCCACACCTCTCCACCGGACTCGGCTTTGAGCAGCTCTCTTTGTTAGTGTCCTTGTAAACCCGGCAGTCCTTGCCTCACCTTCTACGGTCCTGCCCTTAACTGACCTAGATGTCAGCCGGTCAAAATTTGGGTCAGTTTTCATCCCTGATGCGACAGTACAAAAAATGCGGTTCATTTTTCCCCTTCACTTGCCCCATAGACCGTTAGGTTTGAAAGGGAAACTTTACTTTACTATTCAAAATAAAAATAAAAAATTGTTTTATAAACACTATTTAAAGACATACATGTCGATGTCATCAAGACATTGCTCTTTACACTTTACAAGCGAACGTTAGCACATATTTCGAAAAACTTTTACTTGACATTTATGTTCATTTTGATTAGGAATTTTTTCACGCATTCATTAATTAACAGAATGATACTGACACCGTTTTTCGACAAGGCCAAGAAAAACTATCCAACAATTTTGTCTAGACGTCTGAAATCCTTCGTGACTTGAAATAGAACCGGTGCTAAAAATCTAGGACATATTAAATAAAAAAGAATATCAAAAACATTTCAATTGACACTACAAACCTGTGGTTTAAGTTTATATAGGACGTATTTCATAAAATTACAAATTCATACATGTAAGAAATTACTTATTTTTATTCAATATATTTGTTCCATGTCATAATGCCATAATGTCACTTCTTTCTGCTTTCATTTACAACAAATATTTCACTTGAGTCAAAGAAAGGTTTATAATGATAACATAAAGGCTGCTTATTTATTATTCAAGGGTTGAAATGACCGAAGTAGGTTGAAAATGAGAGCAACAAAATGCACAGCATAACCTGTTGTTGTTGTTTTTTTTTACTACAAACATCATTGATTATAATAAATCTAGATCTAGTAATTATTTCGCTAACAAAGGCAAAAAAAAAGTCTTAAAAGCTAAGAGGTTTTTCAAAACTATGGTTTTATAAAACAGACGTCATTTTCGAGGGTTTAGCGGGTCAGAATTTTTTTTTGACGATGTGTGAGGGTGGGTAGTGTGGGGGTGGGGTAAAATTATTTTTAAAAGTGCGACATCGTTTCCTGATAAACTCTTTAAATACTTGAATAAGTATATTTACAAACATGCGTTTAAAGCAAAAATCAGTATAATTCATACGCATTACTTTATATATATATATATATATATATATATATATAAAATAAATAAATAAATATATATATATATATATATATATATATTATAAATTTACACACACACACACACACACACATATATATATATATATATATATATATATATATATATATATATATATATATATATATATATATATATATATATATACATACATTATATATATATATATATATATATATATATATATATATATATATATATATATATATATATAATGTATGTATATATATATATATATATATATATATATATATATATATATATATATATATATATATATATTTGTATATATATATACATATTATAAATTTACACACACACACATATATATATATATATATATATATATATATATATATATATATATATATTATATATATACAGAGAGAGAGAGAGAGAGAGAGAAAATGAGAGAGAGAGGCCTATTTAAATAGTATTGTAACGCTCCTTGTTCTCTTCGTCATCACGTCATCATATAGTATGAGATTTGTTGCAAATATTTCAATTTTCTTTCTGTTATGTTCTGCATCTAGTCAGTCCCATCTTTAATATATTACTACAAATTTCTCTGTTTCACTACACCAATCCATTAGCCTGAGTCATGGCGTTGAAGTGGAGTCAAGTTGCCGATAATCCACTTGTGTTGCCCACTTTTCTATTAATTAAAAAAACCCTTTTTTTTTTAAAAAAAATAATTAAAAACGCAACTCTTATTTTAAAAACTAGTAACTAGATTCACTTCGATTTATTTAAAACCCACCTTTTCGCGTAATTTTAATCCTTAAACTTAACTCTTTAAAAAATGATTACCTTGTAAAATATAATCTTGTAGTGACGCCTGTATGAAGTATAATCGTTTTCTAAGTTTAAAATATTGAACTGTGAATATGAGGAAATTCAGTCTAAATTTAGCACCTTTGAATTTCTGAATACCAAAATCGCAATCGCCAAACGTGTGGGCATCCATTAACTGTAATTCTTTTTTGTAAAAGTTCAAGTAATATTAGTTTTAAACTTAATACTTTTTTAGTTAAGAGTTATTCGCCCTTGTAACTTGTTGGTTTGTATTGAGTTGAAATATGATATTGTTCTGAGTTGTATTTGGTTGTAATATCATATTGTTGTGCGGTATTGTATTGCCTTGAAAGGTGATATTCTTTTGGGTTCTTAATGACAATTTAGTTGGCTGTATTCTCGCAAGGGTCTAGCAAGGGTGCGGGTGTTGAAATCCACTCTGTCTAGACAGGGTACATTTTTGGCATCGGTTGTCAACATTTAAATAACAGAGGTCAACATTCTGATCACCACTTAGTTCAAAGCTTTAATTAATCACAGAGTTCACCATTCTCATCCTACAGTTCCAGTGTTTCTTCCAGACTTTTTTCTCCCGGGGGGGGGGGGGGGGGCACTTGAAATTTTCGGGGGGGGGGGGGGACTAACAGAGTTCAACATCTAATCACATAGTTCAGAGTTCTAATCCCAGAGTTTGACATCCTAAGCATCAACGAGGTGTAAAAATATCGGGTGTAAAAATTTCGTTGCAAATTCGCCAACAAACTTTATATATATATATATATATATATATATATATATATATATATATATATATATATATATATATATATATATATATATATATATATATATGGCTTTAGTTTATTACAGACCAAGCATAAAGCTTTCAGCAGTTTCTAAGTATTTATAATTTTCTATTTAGATTATTAAAAATAGACTAATTAGCCTACCTGTAACTGATATCCTGTTCTGTAGATAGTAACACTAGGAGGCGGGTAGGGTAGGCTTGTGATCTAATAGAATCAAACATGGCGGGGATTTTTTGAAATGGTGTCGTGTTCAGCTTGGGATCAACGAAAAGTGAAAGATACTTTTCTACTAGAGTTTCCGAGTCTCTAAGGAATTTCTCGGTACTTAGTTTATAGTTTTAATAGCGTTAGGTTTGTGATACATATGTAAGTAGACTCGGAGTGAAATATCATTTCAGGTCAACAAAGAAGGTCAAACACATCATTGAATTTTAATTGAGTTAATGAGTTATGGAAATGAAAATTAGAGATATCGGGTAATGTACGTAATATTTCGTTTATTTCAGAAATTAATATTTTATCAATTCAATTTACTACATTGGCTATATGAATATAGATCCAAACTAAATTTTCATTATTTAATTCCTATTTTTATGACACATGTATGGGTGGAAAGGTGTGGTTGAATGGTAGAGCTCACCACTGCCAACCTGAGAGTCTTGAGTTCGGATCCCGTGTTCGAGTCCACCCAGGTCTAATGGGGAAAAAAAGGCGACTGATCACACTATACTCATGTATGTCTAGGTCATAGAAACAGATGAACTATTTTATTTTCTTTGATAAAAGATTTGGTCTTGTCGCAGAACTCATGAGCGATCAGCTTTTTTAGAACTATTTTTATTTTCTTGTTATCAGTACATTTAAAAGCTTTTTATCATAAAGGTTTGTGTGTCTAATTTTTTTTTTTAAACGGCTTAACGTGTGCAAAGTCGTCGGACCAAGGTGAACTGCGTGTGAATTTCAATTAGTTTCCCAATTTAACTACGAGAAGTAATTAATTAAAAACTATTAATACTTCAACAACAACATCTCTCTCTCTCTTTTTTTTTAAATGAAGAAGATAAATAAAACGAATACATACAGGGGAAACTAATGCTGCAAGACTCTATGTATTTGTATTCAGTCGTCTCCCCTAGCATGGAGATTACTGTTTTTTTATCCGATAAAAAAAACAATCAAGAAAGAATATCTCTTAATGTTTTTAAACAGCTAATATAAGGTAACGAGAAAAATGGCCCGTTGAGGAAGGGTACAACGGGCGCTAGGCTGATAGTGCTGTCTCTTTTCTCTAAACTAAAACCAACCCACCCCCCCACACACCACCCCCCACCCCCACACACCACCCCCACCCCCACCCCCCCACCACCCCCACCCCCACCCCTCACCCCCACACACCACCCCCCCACACACCACCCCCCACCCCCACCCCTCCACCACCCCCCACCCCCAAAAAAACATGTCTACCGTCCCATTCAACGAAATATAATTATATACTTTTTCCAGTGTCCGCCCCCTCCCAGAAAATTCAACCCCCGCCTCCGAAAATTTCAAGTACCCCCACCCCTCTCCGGGGAGGAAAAAGTCTGAAAGAAACACTGAAACCAACCCACCCCCCCCCACCCACACACACCACCCCCCCCCCACACACACTCCCCCCCCCCCCCAACCCCTCCACCCCCCCCCCCCCCCAAAAAAAAATCATGTCTACCGTCCCATTGCAAGAAAACCACTTTTTAGATTAGACACATTAATTAGGCGGTAATTTTATTATAGAGTATCGATGAGGAAATTTCTTTTGAGTTGGGGAGGGGGAGGGGCTCAGACGTTCTTACGCGGGGGGTGGGGCTTCGCCCCTACCCGAAGAATTGTATGCAAGAAACTCTTCACGCAAACCACTTAGATTAGACAACATTTCCTCTTTATTCAATATTTACGCCAGAATCAATGACGTCATTATATTACTGTGAGATTATTTTCTACTCTGTGCGCTAAATGTGTCGACGTCATACTTCGTTTTTCGAATTACTATGCATGTTTTTAAATTGCTTGTCTTTTCTCTAGAGCGTTCTTGTCAGACAGATAGATAGATAGATAGATAGATAGATAGATAGATAGATAGATAGATAGATAGATAGATAGATAGATAGATAGATAGATAGATAGATAGATAGATAGATAGATAGATAGACAGACAGCGAAACTATTATTATAGACGAGAAAAATGGCCCGTTGAGGAAGGATACACCGGGCGCTAGGTTGATAGTGCTGTCTCTTTTCTCTAAACTAAAACCAACCCACCCCCCCCACACACACACACCACCCCCCACCCCCACCCCCGCACCACACACCCACCCCACACCCCCCCCCCCACCCCCACCCCACCCCCACCCCACCCCCCAAAAAAACATGTCTACCGTCCCATTCAACGAAATATAATTATATACTTTTTCCAGTGTCCGCCCCCTCCCCGAAAATTTTACCCCCGCCCCCGAAAATTTCAAGTACCCCCACCGCTCTCCGGGGAGGAAAAAGTCTGAAAGAAACACTGGTGTCGCGCTTAGCCACTACGCGAAGAATTGCATTAAAGAAATTGCGAGAAAACCACTTTTTAGATTAGACACATTAATTAGGCGGTAATTTTATTATAGAGTATCGATGAAGAAATTTCTTTTGAGTTGGGGAGGGGGGGGGGGGCTCAGACGTTCTTACGCGGGGGGTGGAGCTTCGCCCCTACACGAAGAACTGTATGCAAGAAACTCTTCACGCAAACCATTTAGATTAGACAACATTTCCTTTTTATTCAATGTTAGCGCGAAAATCAATGACGTCATATAACTGTGAGCACTCTCTGGGTTTGAGATTATTTTCTACTCTATGCTAAATGTGTCGACGTCATACTTCGTTTTTCGAATTACTATGCATGTTTTTAAATTGCTTGTCTTTTCTCTAGAGCGTTCTTGTCAGACAGATAGATAGATAGATAGATAGATAGATAGATAGATAGACAGACAGCGAAACTATTATATAGAACGAGAAAAATGGCCCGTTGAGGAAGGATACACCGGGCGCTAGGTTGATAGTACTGTCTCTTTTCTCTAAACTAAAACCAACCCACCCCCCCACCCCCCCCCCCCCCCAAAACACACTTGTTGTGTGTTTCTACGAACTTGTGTCTGTGTGTGTGTGTGTGTGTGTTTGCGTGCGGGCAGTTGTGTTCCGCACAGTGCCGCAGTCCAAATCTCCAGGTGACAGCAAAACGTCAAGTACAACGAACCCGTCTCATAGAACGAACACCTCGTTTAGCGAATGTTTCACATAACGAATCTCCCCTTAACAGCAAAAGTGCCCTGTTCAACAACTTTTCAAGAAATGAACCACAAGAACGAGCGGGAATTGGTGATACTACAGTTCACCACTTCAGGAATTTCTAGAAGAAATTTCGAGAATCAACTACTTCAGGAATTTCTAGAAGAAATATCGAAATTCGACCACTTCAGGAATTTCAGGAAAATCAACCACTTCAAGAATTCACTCAAGCCCAGTCCAATTCTTCCACTCAAGGTTAGTCCACTAAAGGCCAGTCCAATTCTACCAAGGCCGGTCCAGCCAAGGCCAATCCACACAAGGCCAGTCCACCCAAGGCAAATCCACACAAGGCCAGTCCACCCAAGGCCAGCAATTCTTCCAAAGCAAATCCACTCAAGGCCAGCAATTCTTCTAAGGCCAGTCCACTCAAGGTCAGTCCACCCAAAGCCAGTCCACCCAAGGCCAGTCCACCCAAGGCCAGTCCATCCAAGGCCAGTCCATCCAAGGCCAGTCCACCCAAGGCCAGTCCACCCAAGGCCAGTCCACTCAAGGCCAGTCCACCCAAGGCCAGTCTATTATGGCCAGTCCATCCAAGGCCAGTCCACCCAAGGCCTGTCTATTATGGCCAGTCCATCCAAGGCCAGTCCACCCAAGGCCAGTCTATTATGGCCAGTCCATCCAAGGCCAGTCCACCCAAGGCCAGTCCACCCATGGCCAGTCAACCCAAGGCCAGTCCACCCAAGGCCAGTCCACTCAAGGCCAGTCCACCCAAGGCCAGTCCACCCAAGGCCAGTCTACCCAAGGCCAGTCCACCCAAGGCCAGTTCACCCAAGGCCAGTCCACCCAAGGCCAGTCCACCCAAGGCCAGTCTATTATGGCCAGTCCATCCAAGGCCAGTCCACCCAAGGCCAGTCCACCCAAGGCCAGTCTATTATGGCCAGTCCATCCAAGGCCAGTCCACCCAAGTCCAGTCCACCCAAGGCCAGTCCACCCAAGGCCAGTCCACCCAAGGCCAGTCAACCCAAGGCCAGTCCACCCAAGGCCAGTCCACCCAAGGCCAGTTTATCCAAGGCCAGTCCACCCAAGGCCAGTCCACCCAAGGACAGTCCACCCAAGGCCAGTCCACCCAAGGCCAGTCCATCCAAGGCCAGTCCACCCAAGGCCAGTCCATCCAAGGCCAGTCCACCCAAGGCCAGTCCACCCAAGGCCAGTCTACTATGGCCAGTCCATCCAAGGCCAGTCTACCCAAGGCCAGTCCACCCAAGGTCAGTCCACCCAAGGCCAGTCTACTATGGCCAGTCCATCCAAGGCCAGTCCACCCAAGGCCAGTTAACCCAAGGCCAGTCCACCCAAGGCCAGTCCACCCAAGGCCAGTCCATCCAAGGCCAGTCCATCCAAGGCCAGTCCACCCAAGGCCAGTCCACCCAAGGCCAGTCCACTCAAGGCCAGTCCACCCAAGGCCAGTCCACCCAAGGCCAGTCCACCCAAGGCCAGTCCACCCAACGCCAGTCCACCCAAGGCCAGTCCACTCAAGGCCAGTCTACTATGGCCAGTCCATCCAAGGCCAGTCCACCCAAGGCCAGTCCACCCAAGGCCAGTCCATCCAAGGCCAGTCCACCCAAGGCCAGTCCACCCAAGGCCAGTCCATTCAAGGCCAGTCCACCCAAGGCCAGTCCACCCAAGGCCAGTCTACCCAAGGCCAGTCCACCCAAGGCCAGTCCACCCAAGACCAGTCCATCCAAGGCCAGTCCACCCAAGGCCAGTCCACCCAAGGCCAGTCCACCCAAGGCCAGTCCACTCAAGGCCAGTCCACCCAAGGCCAATCCACCCAAGGCCAGTCCACTCAAGACCATTCCACCCAAGGCCAGTCCATCCAAGGCCAGTCCATCCAAGGCCAGTCTACCCAAGGCCAGTCCACCCAAGGCCAGTTCATCCAAGGCCAGTCCACTCAAGGCCAGTCCAATTCTACCAATCAACGACTGTCCACTGACTATCTAATATCTTCTCCACTCTCTTTGTTCTCCGAGAAAACAAATCTTAAGTCGGGGATTTGGCTACATTTGTTAGTATCTTAGTCTTAATATTTTGCGATATAACAAAAGTGTGTCAGATGTAGCTTCACAATTCGTCTATACACATAAATATATCTGAACCCAAAACCTCAGTATCCCCCCCCCCCCTTTCCCCTCCCCGCTGCGTAAATATACAAGCTCAAATATCCAATGCATTTTTAATGCTCAAATCTTAACGGGGTATTTTTTTTTATTATTATTAATCTTCAGCTTATTATACGGACTACGTCTTAACTATGATACTAAAAAATGTGGCTACGTGTAAGATGATTCTGAGTTTTATGTTTCATCTTTCCCTGGAATTCCAGATTTATTTCAGGACATGCAAAACAAATCTAATCCGCGGTAACTTTGTCAATAAGGTCAGCTTCACCTTTCTTTGACACCTACAAAATATATGCGAAGAAATACATCAATTTAACACCGTCTGTACAAAAATATATTTCCAATCTTGCCCTAGTCACCTATATACAAGGATATATTTTCTAGTGTCCGATTGCATAAATACGAAGCTCGTCTTTCTAGTACGTCAGCCTGAAATCAGTTAAGCGAGTTTTGGAATTTTAAAGATGGCGGGTAGTGTGAAAAACTGCAGGATTTTATTTTTAAGTTAAAAGAGGGAAGTAATTATTTAGATAAAAGAAAAAAAACACATAATTTAGATAAACTTTGAGAAAAGTTTTAGTTTAAAAAAGTCATCTCGCCCACACGTTGAGTCATCATGTTTCAGATGTGACCTATGTATGGGGTTGCATATTTCGTTGCGGTTTTTTTTTTGTATATAAATTAAATAAAAAACTTACATTTTGTAGTCTTATTTAAATCTGTGTTATCTGAGGCATACAAAACGTGCGTGCACATACACATACTCGCATTTACACACATACACACTCGCACACATACTCTCACTCACTCATACCCATGCACACTCGCACACACATACACACACATACTCGCACTCGCTCACGCATATGCACACTCGCACACATATACAAACACACATATTCTAACTCATTCACAAACATAAACACACCCACACATGCACTCACACACTCACTTATCTGCACGCTCGCACATACGCGCACTCACACACGTAGACATGTAACCAACACACACACACATATAGATCTATAGTTACTGTATAATTAGACATATAGATATATAGTTACTGTATAATTAGACATAGATCTATAGTTACTGAATAATTAGACATATAGATATATAGTTACTGTATAATTATAGGTGTGATATTTTTGCCAACCTCTTTACTGTCAATCGGAGTTTCTTTCAAGCATCTATACCCACGGGGGGGGGGGGGAGTTTGAAGGAGTGGGCCATCGCCGACTCTCCGTGGCATGTCTACCGCCCCCCCCCCCCACCCTTTCCCCGAACAAAATAGAATGTATATTATATATATATATATATATATATATATATATATATATATATATATATATATATATATATATATATATATATATATATATATACTACTTTAACTAGCGTCCGCCCCACCCGAGAATTTAAGTCCGTCCCCATCCCCCCCCACCCGTAAGTTTCAACCCCCCTCCCCTCCCCACGGGGAAAAAATGTAACATGTCTGAAAGAAACACTCCTGTCGATACTCGCGACGGTGTTCGACCATTGACATTATCTGACCATATTATTTATCACATTCCCCCCCCCCCCCTGCTCTGAGAGTTTTCTACAAATGTAATTAGACATATCCATTACCACGTGTAGGTGGGATTTTGAAATAAAAAACCCACGGTTTGCTAATCACATCGCTGTTAACAATAAGCCCACACAGAGAGAGTTGTTTCGTTTGAGTTGATTTCCAACAGAGAATACCACTTAAGTGTAGATACGAGTTTGACAGTGCTTAGCAACTTATTTTTGTTACAAATTCGTTAACAGAATCTTAAAATCGTTGCAAAACTTTAATATTTATCACCTAGGCAACAGCTACAGTTAAAAACAGGAGTTAAAATTCCTAAACTTATTCGTATATATATATATATATATATATATATATATATATATATATATATATATATATATATATATATATATATATATATATATATATATATATATATATATATATATATATATATACATATATATATATATATATATGTATATATATATATATATATATATATATATATATATATATATATATATATATATATATATATATATATATATATATATATATATATATATATATATATATATATATATATATATATATATATATATCAGTTTGTGACAAAACCACTCGTTTTTCGAGAAAACACAGGCGAAACGTTTTTTTTTCAAATTCTGAAGGTTTTTGAGAAACTATTAATAAAGTACCATTTCTGGTTACCGGGGATCGTTCAGAGGTTGAAAGAAGCCGAAGTTACGATCTAATAATTATCTACGACATTCCGTCTGCCTAACTGATAAAGTACTCACGTTAGTAGTATTTACAAACGGAAAAGGGAGAAAACACTACTCCCGGTTACCGGAAATCGCTCAAAAGTTTTCGAAATTTCGTTTTCGATTTCTCTGCACGATTAGAATACTTTTATTTATACTCCGAATACGAGAAAGTAAAAATGGCTAAGTTAAGACAATAGGATGACATTTTTCTTTCAAATTATTTTATTAATAATTTATACGCTTGATAACTATTTCACAAAGAAATTGAAACATTGAAAACAAAAGAACATTATTTTCTGTACTATATTAAATATTTTTGAATATTTAATTTGTGTTAAATATTTCGGGAAAATAGTTTTCTTTTGTATGATTTTAAATCTAAAGAACTTAAAAGATGGGGTTGATAAAAGACCCCAACGCTTTAATGACTTCAAAACAGCTTTTACGATATTCTGACAATTTTTCTCAGTCTTAAATTGTGTTTTCGATAGTTGTATTTATTTATGTTGTTCACTAAACCAGATCCTCAAAGCTTACCGTTTAATTGCTTTTAAGTTATAGATTGAAAACTATTCAAATAATTGTATTTTTTTGTTTTTATTTTCAAACTGATTAATATTCGAAGCAACTTTTTAAAGTTATTTTTAAGCTTTCGATAATTATTTTTTTGCAATTAATTAAACGAAGCTTACCAAATTCTTGAATCAATTTAAAAAAAACCCACTATTTTGCTTTCTTGAAATAAGATACACAGTACACAAATAGATCACTTAAAAACACGTTTAAGTTTACGACTTTTTAATGGATATAGCCTTGAGATAAACAACTACGATAAATTGTATCTAAAAAAAGTAATCGCCAAATATAACATTTTTATGACATATTCATTGCTATTTTTTATCTACGCTTCAAGAATATAAAGACTTAAAGTTAAAGTGATTCATTAATTCTGAAGCGTAGAAAAACATAACAAAGAGTAGGGTTTAAAACGAGGTTAAACACGCGTTCTAAAATAATAAAAAATTTAGTATCTTAAAACTAACGCGATTAATATTTTTTTATTAGAATTTGGAACGAAAAAAAATTATCTCTCGATTGTTATCATTCTAATTGTTTTTAGATTAAACAAAACGTAGAAAGGTTGATAGAATTTCAACAATTATAGTTATGTTGATTCCTGCCGTGAAAGTGCCGTTCAAAAGTTGTTTTTTTTATGGTTGTAAATTTTTTTTTAAATTTTCAAATAGAAATAATTACATCAACATATACAAATAAAAACATAGAAATATTGTATTATTAGTATTTTCTAAAGCCAGATTTGATTTATAAAAATATAATTGAATTATTTGTCTTAGGCTCATCTTTCAAAATAAAACCAACAATTAAATTATTTTTCTTATATTCATCTTTCAAAATAAAACTAGCTATTAAAATACAATTAACTTGAAAACTGTAAAGAAATGATGTTAAAATATCATTCTGTCATAGCCTTGACAAGTTAAAAATACTTTGAGCGTGTACTTATTTCAACTCGGAATTAGTTTTTGGGCTTTGGTGTTCGTTTGCGTTGACTTATTGGGTGTGTAGGGGATTCCACTATGCATGCATATATATATATATATACATATATACATATACACACACACACACACACACACACATATATATATATATATATATATATATATATATATATATATATATATATATATATATATATATATATATATATATATATATATATATATATATATATATATATATATATATATATATATACATACATACATATATTTACACATACATATATATACACATACATATATATACATATATATATATATATATATATATATATATATATATATATATATATATATATATATATATATATATATATATATATATATATATATATATACATATGTATACATATATTTTTTTTAAACTAAAAACGAAGAAGAAGAAGATGAATTGCAGTTCACAATAATATTTTTTTCTTCTAACTCTTGTTCCAGGCCTGATGTTTCTCTATTTCTTGTTCCAGGCCTGATGTTCCTGCACCTGCTGGTCGCCGCCAGTGCCTGCACCTGCCCCTCCTGCCACCAGACCGACATCAAACAACGCTGTGAGTGCTGCGTCTACCGCCAGCTCGGGAAACGATCTGGACATCTCCCTTTAGCTCCTTTAGCTCCCTCAGATCAGCAGCAGCCAGACCAAATGGAAGTCGACGAGCAGAAATTTGTGTTTAACTCCCTTGCTGACGCCGGCAGCCGTTACCATAGAGACGGACCGGAACTCACAAGCGTGGTTAAGAACGATAACCACAACGCTTTGCTGAATGAATCAGCAGGAATCGACGCTTTAGAAAGACTGATACTGATGTATCTTGCAGCTAAACCGCAAGCTGAGAACACTGTGTAGGGAAGTTTGGTCGACGTCTTTTGTTATTATTTAATCCTTACTCCACCCCTCCCCAAAGTGCACTTGAAAAGAAAACAAAACTAAAACTCTTATTTTAGGCTAAATTTTAAATTGATGTAGCATGTGTTATACAGTAAAGTTTAAATTTAAAAGAAGAATAAAGGCAGACGTTCATTTTAACACGAAGCCATATTTTATTACATACTTATAGTCCCGAATTAAGGTTAGTATTTGTATTTATACACATACAAAAATCACAAAAGTCCCTAACGCCGTAACTATAGTTACTTTCTTGCTAATTTTGTATACAGGTTACCTAGGTTTTCTAGAACTATTCTCTGTTTTGCCAACCAGGTTTTGTTTCCAACCTCAAATATCTTGCATGTCAACAAAAAAACAACTCCTTCAAACCACACGTTATTTATTATCTCCCCAACTAAGTTCATTGACCATAACTTCCTTGTTGTTGAATAGTGTTTTAAAAACATGTCATTAGACATTTGAGATCACCTTGATGCTCCTAATGGGTAACCCAATCACCCAACCTAACACTATTAGAACTTTTCAGGCAAACTCGTCTGGTCACTATCAAAGTTTTAACTACCGTGTATAGGAGTTGGATAGACATTAGAATAGCACATTATTTATTTCTAGACGTTCTTGAATATTTAATACACAGGCTATTATTTAGTCTGGTTTTCTCTTGAAAGTCTGTCGTTAATCCTGAACTATGTGAATAGTAGAATTCGTAGTTATTGATCTGAAAGTGGTACTTAAAACTAACGTACTGCAGGGGCAAGTTATTCGAAGATATTATTTTGCTAGGGGGTTATGTCCTAAACACTAGTCCTAATCCTAACCCTAATTCTGACCTATTCATTGAAAACTGCATAGACCCAATCATAAACCTTGACCAAGCAGGCAATACAGACAGGAGAGAACAAAACACTCTAATATTACCCTGTTGGTAAAGGTTTAATTAAGTATGTCAATTTTCACTTAAAATGTAAGTGTAATGGTTAGTTACGGGTAAGCCCGATCTACAGAGTTTCTTCCAGGCAAGTCTAACCACCCCCCCCCCTCCACGAACGAAATGTATAGATAACATTCTTTTACCAGTGTCCGCCTCCCGGATCCCCCCCCCCCCCCGAGAAAAAATTCTGGAAGAAACACTGCCGATCTATACTCACACTGTTATACTCCCGTGTGAAGGTTTAGCTGCCAGTCAACCCGTATCAACCATCAGGTTGTGGACACTAGGAAATTTGACAGAAATAAAAACATGACAGTAATATAAAAAGTAGCTGGATCCCACTTGACAGTCATCTAGGCGAGGTACTTCATCGAGAGATATAGCAACATTGGTGGCACTGTCGTAACTTGACTTAATCCTCTGTATTCATTGTGGAGCATAGATCTCAGCCATAAGCTTCCATTAAGTCCGTTGCCCGGCTGTTGATTTTGCAACTTTCAAAGACATATCTGTGTGCTTCAATTCTTCATGAAAACTTCGCCTCCAAGTCTGTCTTGTACTCCCTTTCTTTTGCTTTCCCTGGGGGTTCCACTCAAGTGCATGGCGTGTAACATTAGAGTCAGCCTTTCACAGTGTGTGACCCACCCAGCGCCACTTCCTTCTTAATTGCACTGCCATAGGCTCCTGCCCTGTCCTTCTCCATAAGTCTATGTTAGGCACTTTGTAATATAATCTGTCTAAGACTTTGTTCATGAAGTAATGAAGGTCTGTGCTAGTCTGTGTTGGACTTAGAGACTACTGACAGTCCGTACGGTCTTTTATATCTCCTACATTTCATTGTGCTGACGCTTATATTTGTTGATATCGCTGATGCTTTAGGATATCTACTTGGTATAGTGACAACCGGTACTATAACTCACATATACACTGACACATTCTCTCCCGCTCACACAAATACACACACGTATATATATATATATATATATATATATATATATATATATATATATATATATATATATATATATATATATATATATGTATATAATAATATGTATATATATATGTATATATATGTATATATATATATATATATATATATATATATATATATATATATATATATATATATATATATATATATATATATAAGTAAACGTGAGGGCTTTAAGGAGGGGTTAAAAAGGCGCGTTAAACAGACCATACGTCGTATTCTTTACCACAACCACACTATAATAGATATGTTTATTTTTTCTCTGTTGTCAGACTAATCTCGTTTTCAATCAGGAAAAGTCATTTTGCTGTAGGTATCGCATGTTTGTCAAATGTCAATACAATTTTTATCATGGCACGATGGAGAGGAGTATTTTTTAAAAGGGAGATAACTTAAAGTTTACGTCCAGATTGCTTACACGTAAGATTAGATGAGTTGTCTCAATATAGACACAGGCATGCTGGCCACATCCTACTACTGTAGGTCATATATGAACATGGTAGTTTGGTCATCTCTAGGGGTAAGACGGCCAGTATCTTTAACAGTAGTTCGGTCGTCTACAAATAAAACGGGAAATTTTAAAATAGGCAGGCCATCTCCAGCCAGTAGTTTGGTCATCTACAAATAAAACGGGCCATGTTTATAACAATAGACAGGCCATCTTCATTCAGTAATCTGACCATCTACAAGTAATAGGGCCATTTTATAACAACAGCGCTATGACCAGTCGCCTAACGTGAGTCAGGTACCCATCAGAGCTGGGTGGATCTAGAGATGGTACCCATCAGAGCTGGGTGGATGTAGAGATGGTACCCATCAGAGCTGGGTGGACGTAGAGATGGTACCCATCAGAGCTGGGTGGATGTAGAGATGGTACCCATCAGAGCTGGGTGGATCTAGAGATGGTACCCATCAGAGCTGGGTGGATGTAGAGATGGTACCCATCAGAGCTGGGTGGATGTAGAGATGGTACCCATCAGAGCTGGGTGGATGTAGAGATGGTACCCATCAGAGCTGGGTGGACGTAGAGATGGTACCCATCAGAGCTGGGTGGATGTAGAGATGGTACCCATCAGAGCTGGGTGGATCTAGAGATGGTACCCATCAGAGCTGGGTGGATGTAGAGATGGTACCCATCAGAGCTGGGTGGACGTAGAGATGGTACCCATCAGAGCTGGGTGGATGTAGAGATGGTACCCATCAGAGCTGGGTGGATCTAGAGATGGTACCCATCAGAGCTGGGTGGATGTAGAGATGGTACCCATCAGAGCTGGGTGGATGTAGAGATGGTACCCATCAGAGCTGGGTGGATGTAGAGATGATACATATCAGAGCTGGGTGGATGTAGAGATGGTACCCATCAGAGCTGGGTGGACGTAGAGATTGTACCCATCAGAGATGGTACCCATCAGAGCTGGGTGGATGTAGAGATGGTACCCATCAGAGCTGGGTGGATGTAGAGATGATACATATCAGAGCTGGGTGGATCTAGAGATGGTACCCATCAGAGCTGGGTGGATGTAGAGATGGTACCCATCAGAGCTGGGTGGATGTAGAGATGATACATATCAGAGCTGGGTGGATCTAGAGATGGTACCCATCAGAGCTGGGTGGATGTAGAGATGATACATATCAGAGCTGGGTGGATCTAGAGATGGTACCCATCAGAGCTGGGTGGATGTAGAGATGATACATATCAGAGCTGGGTGGATCTAGAGATGGTACCCATCAGAGCTGGGTGGATGTAGAGATGGTACCCATCAGAGCTGGGTGGATGTAGAGATGATACATATCAGAGCTGGGTGGATCTAGAGATGGTACCCATCAGAGCTGGGTGGATGTAGAGATGATACATATCAGAGCTGGGTGGATGTAGAGATGGTACCCATCAGAGCTGGGTGGACGTAGAGATTGTACCCATCAGAGATGGTACCCATCAGAGCTGGGTGGACGTAGAGATTGTACCCATCAGAGATGGTATCCATCAGAGCTGGGTGGATCTAGAGATGTCCTATAGACTTAAGCCCGATATATGATATCAAGCCTTTTCTTTCTTTGTTCTAATTTCAATGTTCGCTTATAGTTTAGAGAGCCAGTAGACAGTTTTGAAAATGATTGGGGTAACACTTTTTTCTGTTGGTGTCACCCCATCTGATGGTGTCACCACTTCCAATGGTGTCACCCTTTCCAATGGTGTCACTCCTTCAGATGGTGTCACCCCTTGCAATGGTGTCACTCCTTCCAATAGTGTCACTCCTTCAGATAGTGTCACTCCTTCAGATAGTGTCACCCATTTCAATGGTGTCACCCTTTCTGATAGTGTCACTCCTTCAGATAGTGTCACCCCTTCCAATGGTGTCACCCCTTCCAATGGTGTCACTCCTTCAGATGGTGTCACCCGCTGTGCCCCGCAATTCTTGAACCCCTCACCCTCATTATAACACGACTACCTCGGTCTTTACCCCAGCTTATTTTTATCGCAAACCCTAGAGTTAGCCCTAACTCTAACCTTAAACTTTCTCTTAGCTCATAGCTTTGACCCTAACCATAGCTTAGTCTCTAGCTCTCATCCTGAACAAAACCCAAATCCCCGACTACAACCGAAACCAAATCCAAAAAATTCCAAAAGT
Organism: Physella acuta; assembly: GCF_028476545.2. NCBI lineage: Eukaryota > Metazoa > Mollusca > Gastropoda > Physidae > Physella > Physella acuta. The sequence continues at coordinate 172,030 of NW_026732223.1, read as the reverse complement.
AATCCAAACAGCAAACCAGACAGATATTTGATGACTTATCCAAACGATAGTGTAATTTCAAGCCGGTATATCTTGTAGCAGGTTTCCAAGTCATCCTTCACTTTTTAAAATCCCTCTATCCCCCCCCCCCCCACACACACACATACACACTTGGCCTGTTAGTTCATGTCAAAATAAAATTTAACTTTTCAGTAACGTGAACCCTTAATATATTTACATTAGCCGCGCCACTGTCATTAGATCACTCAAATCTTCTTCTTCTCCGTTCTTAATTGTAATGTTGAATGGGATTACCTACAACACAATTAAGTACTACGTGTCAATTTGTTAAGCGCCGAATAGAAAGTTGACTCAAATTTCAGCCTGCTTTTCTTTCTGGATTTACTTCAATAGTCTTGGTCTATACAAGAACAAACTATAAGGCAGCAGTTGTTTGATTTTGTGGTATTTCTCCTAGATGGACTGCTGTCCCCGGGGGTTTCGAACTCGGGGCTTTCTAGTTTACAAACAATGCCCCATACTGACCCGACCGCGCCGACCTCCATCATAAGCATTCTAAATGTAAGGTAAAGGTAGGCAGAGGCGTAGCGAGGGGGGGGGGCGTGGGGTGCGGACCGCACCGCGTGACACCATTTAGGGGGGTGACACCAAGGCAAAAAAATAGTAAAATAAATAGAGAAAAATTTGAGGGGGTGGGGGGTGCAAATCGAAAGTTCGAGGGTGCAAATCGAAAATTGAAAGTTTGTCCCCGGGAAGAGTCGCTACACCTCTGGGGGGGGGGGGGGTGACACCATTAAGTGCCGCACCGGGTGACACCCGACCTCGCTACGCCACTGAAGGTATGGATTAGGGTTAGGGGCTTAGGATTTATGTTACATTAAGGATTGAATATATTTCTGAATATATGACTAACCCCCAAGCAGACTACAAATAAAAGTATGAAATCAAACACCATCTAGTTTAAAAATAATATGTTCAATCTAAAAATCGTGATGTTGAAAAATGATACAAATTTAAAGCAACACCGTTTGGGTATAACGTGAGGCCTAGTCCTAGTTTACCCCGACCGGTGTCAACATAAAAAATCAGATTAAAATAAATATCTGTTATTTTAGATCTACTTTACTGATGGACACCCACAAAAATTTATTTTTAAACATGTTCTAGTTTTGGTTGTAAATTAAATTTTGTTAAATTAACTGTGTTACAGAATAAATATATTTTAAAAAACAAATTGTGTTGACTCATGTTTGTTTCGTGCTGAGTAAAGTTTATGTTTTTAGTATGCCTAGTAGAGATGTACTACAATATCAGAGCAATGCACATTTTACTTTTTACAGAACTTGCCCACTCAACAAACCAAACTATTAATGGATCTAATAATACCAATAACTGCATCAGGAAATGGTTTATTTGGTGTTAGTGTTGAATAATTTTATGAACGACATAAACGTAAGGGTTTTGAATAATTTATGCTCCCAATTTATTTGTTCACTATGTATTACTGTTCATTTGTCTGACAAAGTATATATATATATATATATATATATATATATATATATATATATATATATATATATATATATATATATATATATATATATATATATATATATATATATATATATATACATATATATATATATATATATATATATATATATATATATATATATATATATATATATATATATATATATATGTGTGTGTGTGTGTGACCTACACCACACAATGACCTACACACCACCACACAATGACCTAAACCACTACACAATGACCTACACACCATCACACAATGACCTACACCACACGTATAGACCTACACACCACCACACAACGACCTAAACCACACGTTATGACCTACACACCACCACATAATGACCTACACACCACCACACAATGAACAACACCACCACATAATGACCTTCACACCACCACACAATGACCTACACCACACAATGACCTACACACCACCACACAATGACCAACACCACCACATAATGACCTACACACCACCACACAATGACCTAAACACCACCACACAATGACCAACACCACCACATAATGACCTACACACCACCACACAATGACCTAAACACCACCACACAATGACCAACACCACCACATAATGACCTACACACCACCACACAATGACCTACACACCACCACACAATGACCTACACACCACCACACAATGACCTACACACCACCACACATTGACCTACACACCACCACACAATGACCTACACACCACCACACATTGACCTACACACCACCATACAATGACCTACACACCACCACACAAGGACCTACATACCACCATACAATGACCTACACACCACCACACAATGACCTACACCACACAATGATCTACATACCACCACACAAGGACCTACATACCACCATACAATGACCTACACACCACCACACAAAGACCTACACACCACCACACAATGACCTACACACCACCACACAATGACCTACACACCACCACACAAAGACCTACACACCACCACACAATGACCTACACACCACCACATAATGACCTACACCACACAATGACCTACACACCACTACACAATGCCTACACACCACCACATAATGACCTACACACCACCATACAATGACCTATACACCAACACATAATGACCTACACACCACCACACAATGACCTATACCACACAATGACCTACACACCACCACACAATGACCTAATCACCACCACACAATGACCTACACACCACCACACAATGACTTATACCACACAATGACCTACACACCACTACACAATGACCTAATCACCACCACACAATGACCTACACACCACTACACAATGACCTACACACCACCACACAATGACCTACACACCAACACACAATGACCTACACACCACCACACAATGACCTACACACCACTACACGATGACCTAATCACCACCACACAATGACCTATACCACACAATGACCTACACACCACCACACAATGACCTACACACCACCACACAATGACCTATACACCACCACATAATGACCTACACACCACCATACAATGACCTATACACCAACACATAATGACCTACACACCACCACACAATGACCTATACCACACAATGACCTACACACCACCACACAATGACCTAATCACCACCACACAATGACCTACACACCACCACACAATGACCTATACCACACAATGACCTACACACCACTACACAATGACATAATCACCACCACACAATGACCTACACACCACTACACAATGACCTACACACCACCACACAATGACCTACACACCACCATACAATGACCTACACACCACCACACAAGGACCTACACACCACTACACGATGACCTAATCGCCACCACACAATGACCTATACCACACAATGACCTACACACCACCACACAATGACCTACACACCACCACACAATGACCTATACCACACAATGACCTACACACCACTACACAATGACCTACACACCACCACACAATGACCTACACACCACTACACGATGACCTAATCACCACCACACAATGACCTACACACCACCACACAATGACCTACACACCACCACACAATGACCTACACACCACCACATAATGACCTACACATCACCACACAATGACCTACACACCACCACACAATGACCTATACACCACTACACAATGGCCTACACACCACCACACCATGACCTAAACCACACGATGAAACACACACAACCACCACCGCCATTATTTGACCTTTCAGACTTTCTGACCTCTACTTGCCACATGCAATAAACTTTATATGCTAAATATAGCCTTGACAAATGTTTATGACACCCCTCTCCCCCTTTTCCAACAAACACACCAACCTCATAAACACCACTAGTATCACACTGCGAGATAAAACACAAATTGACCTTGACATTTCTTGACCTTAAACTACCTGGCAGGTAAGTGATTCTGTGTGACGTCACGTGTTATGTAAACAAGTAGATTTTCGGGAAGTTTAGTTAACAAGTGGTTGTGGAATTGTTGTTATATAGGTGTTTGTTTGTTTTTTTTAAATTTAGTCTCGCTTTTATTTGTTTCGCTTTTTTTAGATAATTGTTTTGAATTGAAAGAGTGTGTGACGATAATTGTCAATCAGATTTTAAAATGTTTGATTTCGTTGTTGTTGTTTTTTTAATGGCAGTTAAGGGAATTTACAATTAAGCGAGAAAGTTGTGTTTTCCTTACATTAATAAAGTTTGGGATCAAGATAGATGTAGTGGACCCTTGGAATCTATTTAGAATCGGCTTAAAAACTTAGATTACAAACATGAGCTAACATAGATGACGATTTTGTGGTACTTCATGAAACTATGGAAGTTGGAGGTTCGGGGAGGCTCTGCTGTGGGTTGTGGGGGGGGGGGGGGGGTGGGGGGGGGGGGGGGGTCCGGTGGAGGTTCTGGTGGAGGTTCTGGGAAGGTTCTAGGGAGTTTTTCTGGAGGTTGTGCTGGAATTTTTACGGGGAGGTTGTGGTGGGGGATGTGATGGAGGTTCTGCCAAGGTTCTGTCGATTAATTTGTACAGGTTCTGGGGAGGTTCTGGGCAGGTTGTGGTGGAGGTTGTGGTGGAGGTTCTGCCACATATCGACTTTTAATTCATAATTCATTTATAATGGGTGGCTGAGCAGGATATTTCTTCAAGTTAATCACTATAAGAGTATAAGGGCGACACTTCTGGGGTATAAAGTCAACCTTTCAAACCTGGCTACCATCATAACTCATATGTTCCTATAACCTCGGCATATGAAGGGACAATGTGAGCAGCACTTAACCCAGCCGCCTTTATTTTTCCAACGTGAGTCAGGTACCCATCAGAGCTGGGTGGACTCAGGGACGTCGTAAAGGCTCGATCTATGGATCCGAACTCGAGAGCCTCAGCTAGCAGTCGAGCTCTCTACCACCCGACCACGCATCCCCTGAGAGGTGCGAGCATTATAAAAAAAATTTTAATTAAAATTATATGGATTACAGTAAAATTCCATTTCAAATTATATTTATTTCAGTCTATTTTTATTATTTGAGAAAAAAATATTTTTAAAAAATATTTAATTACATAATTATATGTATTACAGTAACATTCCATCTCAAATTATACATTTTTAATTCTATATAAATTTAAATTATAAATATTTTAAGCAAGATAATGCATTGTTAGTTATAACTTGTACATAACTGAAAAAAAAGTTGGAACAAATTCCGTTGTTTGTATATAAAAAAAAAAAATTGTACACCTGTTAGTAGCTTGTAATTTGTAAACGTATACCTCTATGTTACTCCTACATAGGTATGAGTTATGGAACACAAAATAACACCTGCTCTAAGTATACATGGACTAATGTTATCTATTTATCTATTTAAAAATGATTTTTCTAGGCTAATTTTTTACAATAGCAATATTGAACTGGATATCAAATTAAACTAACAAATGTAGTTTTTAAAAGTCCATGTCTTCTTTAAAAGTAATAATAATTAAATTTCCATGTGGTAATTTTTACCTTCCCACCCCCCGACCCTTCCTCCTCTATTGATAAGTGACAACACAGAACATTGAACCCCCCCCCCTCCCACACACACCCACGCACCTGCCCACGTGACGTCAAGTAGGTCAACCACCACTCACTTCTAAAAATAACCAGAATTGTAATAAAGACCATTACTTATTTTACGTTGTTTTTAAATGTAAAAACTTTTAAGTACATTGCGTAAGATTTACTTGCCCACCCACCTAATGTGGAACACCGTAATTACAGCCACCCGCCACCCCACTCACCCATACCTCCTTCTTTTACAAAAAAAATGTAAACTCTTCTTTTGCGTGAGTGACCAACAAATAAAATACATTTTTTTTAAAATCACGAGTTTACACTCAACTATCATTTAAGAAACAATCTCTTTCTGGTAACTATCACATAATACCATATAACTTTTTGTAAATAAAGCAGTATTCTTTATACAGTAATATATTCCGTATAATGGTACGCTATAGCTATACATCATACATCATACAGTAAAACAAAATATACTCACACCTACCACCGTTACCCTAGTAGGTATGGACTGGCCAAGAGGTCCGGGAAATTTTTGAAAGAAGCCCCCAACCCCAGATTAAAAATTTTCAATGTACTTGTTTTTTTCTCCATCAATACATGCCTTGGTATGAAAGTAATGGAAATTCTAAAACGATTTAAAAAAACTATAAACACAAATAGGAGTATTACAGCACCGTTACTGGTGTCTCACCGGAATTTTTTCCTGGGGGCCAACCGAGATTTTTTTTTTTTTAATTTTCTCTGGGCCCACCGAGATTTTATTCCCTCAGGACCCACCGGAACAGAGGCGTAGCGACCCTATCCGGCGCCTGGGGACAAACTTTTCGATTTGCACCCCCACCCCTAACTTTCGATTTGCAAACCCCCCCCCCCCCCCCATCGAAATTTCGATTTGCAAACCCCCCCCCCCCTCAAACTTTCGATTGCCCCCCCCTCAACCTTTCAATTTATTTTTCCAACCCATTTTGGCGCCCCCTAAGGTCTGCGCCCGGGGACATATGTCCTCCCCCTCGCTACGCTACTGCCACCGGAATTCTTTTTTAGTGAACCCACCGGAATTTTTTTTCCAGTGGACCCACCGGGATTTTTTTTTCAGTTGACCCACCGGAATTATTTTTTTCAGTGGACCCACCGGAATTTTTTTTTTCAGTGGACCCACCGGAATTTTTTCCTGGGAGCCCACCGAGATTTTCCCCCAGTAGACAGATGGTCCAGTCCACCCCTTGTTACCTATTATATAAATGGTTTATTTGACAGAATTCAATATGGCTGAGATGTGTACATATTAAAAATCTAATTGTATAAGGAGCTACGGTGATCAGCTGGTTGTGTGTGTAGGTCGAGTGGCCCACACGCCAGGGTTCCAGGTTCTAATTCCATGAGCCCGACTGGTAGCAGTAGGCTGGCCCTTGTATTCCATTGCTATAGGGTTGGAGTAAAATAATGGAAACGTTATAAATGTGTGTGTTGTATTGGTACTTACACACAAGAAATCTTCATTTAACATAAAATTGACTGAGGTAAATGGTGAGGTAAATTGATGGAAACATTAGACATGCGTGTGTTGTATTGGTAGGCCTACTTGTACACAAGAAATCTTCATTTAACAAAATATTGACTGAGGTAAATGGTGAGGTAAAATGATTGAAACATTAAATATGCGTGTGTTGTTTTGGTACTTGCACACAAGAAATCTTCATTTAACATAATGGTTTTTTTTCCTCTTCAAAGTTTCAGGGAGGGGGGGGGGGGGAGGGATGGACATAATTTTCCGAGAAGGGGGGGTGGTAAAAGTATGTATTTTTTTTATATACACTCACTTTGTTCTGGGGGGGGGGGGGGGGGGTAGATGATGCCTGAACTCAGTTATTGTCATTGTTATTTTTTTTTTTTTTTTTTTTTTTTGTCAAAAAAGTTTTTGGAAAATTCATTGTGTGTGATATTTGGTTGTTACTTTGGTAAAAAAATTATTGGGTAAATTCAACGTGTGAGAAATGTGTGTGAATTTCCAAAACAACTTGAGTGTATGGTTTCGTAAAAATGTTAATATTGTGCCTCCCGTAACCCTAACTAACTCTGTTTAGCGAGTAGTTTCAAAATCTCCGAGACGGATGCTACGAAATTAACATCTAATCCAATTAATGAGGACAAAATTAGAATATTGTAAAACACAAATACTGACATACTTCACTTACTCGATGTAGTAAGCACATATCTGAGGAATCGTTTTTTCCCTCTTGAGGCGATTGTTGGAACCGGATCCGGCTTTTTCAACCGGTGCACCGGCCGTGGCATCGAATCTTAACGCTAGACACACCAGAAATATGATTATGGCTGTTTTCATTTTTCTAGGTCGATCAGCACTTTTAATCTGCAAAACTGTATTTTAAAAAATATCATACAATTACACACACGCACATACATATAGCCTACACACATAAATAAATAAAATAAATAAATTGAAATTTTTTTTATAGGAACATATGAGTCCTGAAGGTTGACTATTTACCATATATATATATATATATATATATATATATATATATATATATATATATATATATATATATATATATATATATATATATATATATATATATATATATATATATATATATATATATATATATGGTTCAAGATAATAACACATCTACAATCAGTATTGAATTTTGAAGTTCAACAGTTATTTCGTGGAAAATGGGAAGACTGCATTTTATTTAAGGACATTAATAAATTGCAAAGTTTATTCAAATGTGTAAACACAAAATTTAAAAAAAAAAACATTTTCAAGTAGTTTCCCTTGAGGTGTAGTTAGTGTGTGCTTTAGTGCACTAATTCTCGACATTTTTTTCTAAAACTTCGAAACAATAAATCTTTTTTAAAATTATTTTCTAATCCCTTATCCTTGAAACTAAAAAAAATAAAATGTATTTATGTTTTTTTTAAAGCGCTTACTTTTAGTTACTGATGTAATTTATGTTCACTTTAAAGTTGTACTGAATAATTTTAATGACGAAAGTTTCGATTTTGGACCAGTGTTTCTTCCAGACTTTTCTCTTTCCGAGGGGGGGAGGGGACACTTAATATTTTCGGGGGGGGGGGGGGGGAGCAACATTTTCCGGGGGTGGGGGGGGACATTAGTAAAAGTATGTTATCTATATAAATTCCATTACCATTTCGTTCAGGGGGAAGGGGGGGAAGACTTTCTTCGGGGAGCTCAACCCCCCCCCCCCCATCCCCGAAGAGATACCTGGAAGAAACTCTGTTTTGGACGGGTGGGGCGGAAGGTTAGATGTAAGTGGTGATTTTTTTTTGGGGGGTGGGGGTAAATTCGATGATAGTGCGGTTGTGGTGGTTGAGGTAGTGGTGAGGTGGGATTGTGTGAGATTGTGTGGGATTGTGTGGGATTGTGTGAGATTGTGTGGGATTGTGTGGGATTGTGTGGGATTGTGTGGGATTGTGTGGGATTGTGTGGGATTGTGTGGGATTGTGTGGGATTGTGTGGGATTGTGTGGGATTGTGTGGGATTGTGTGGGATTGTGTGGGATTGTGTGGGATTGTGTGGGATTGTGTGGGTCTTGGGGAAAGAATCTCTTGAGGCGTGACGCATCAGTCAGATAATTATTTTTTAACCGGGGTAGTCTTATCATTAAAAAATAAAATCTTTTTTAAACATTCTACTATCATATGTATTGTTCCGTGAATTATTTCCCTTTATTTCGTGACATTTAAAGTTTTCAAAAACCTACATTACACCCAAGCCATAAAGATGGTGAAAGAGTAATTATCATTTCTGAAGATAAAGCTAAATATAAATTACTTGCAAGCAATTAGGTTTTTACCCAACAAACTGTTTGATGTGTTTATAACACTGCGTCAATTTGTGCTACTTAGTTTTTAAAGGATATTGATGTGGGGATTTTAAAAATTAAACCCCGAGTAAGTATCTGAGATTAGGTTTTACTGTAGTCCACCTAAAAACATGATACAGGGTAAAAAAAATTTGCGGTTAAAAATTCTTATAAAAATGTACAACTTTACTCTTAAAATTACGCATAAGTTTTAATATTTAAAAAACGTTTAGATGTATATGAATGTAGAAAACCTTAAATGGAAACACTACCTCTATTTTCCTTAACGTTTGTGTTTTCAATAGAAAATAGGAGGTGTTGGTGATTCCAAATGGCGTCAACGACCAAAACTATATTACTCCTTTTTATCAATATGGGGCAAGTGAAGTAGAGTTCACTTGTTTCTGTGACCTCGGCTTATGAAGAGATAGTGTGGTCAGCACTATGCCCAGCCGCCTTTACTTTCCCTAACGTGAGTTAGGTACCCATCAGAGTTGGGTGGACTCAGGGAAGGTCTACTGACTTGAACGCGGATTCGAACTCGAGACTAACGGGTTAGCAGTCCAGCTCTCTATCGCTAGATCACTCCGTCCCATCAATAAGTTATCAATAACTTACACGCTTTCACCTGTTCGTATATTACTTCATTATATTGAAGGAAATTTACGCCAATATTTGAATTAAGAACGAAGGAAAAGAAGAAAAACGCCATACTCCCACACAAGACAGGCTATTTCGTAACATTTCCAGTGATTTTCTCTTTAAATTATCTTTCCTATAAGACTGATAAACATTAAAAAAAACATTGACTAGTTTTTATTGTTTGAAAATAGGCGCTACGTCTATATCAATTTTAACTTGACACCAACAGTTTATAGGTTAGTTGTAAAACCAAAATACTCCAACAAGTTTAAGTATGAGTATTACAATATTTTTCTTAAGCTCCTACTGATAATTGAATATTTATTTAATCTGATCGTAAAGAAGAATCTACGTACAAATGTACGTGGAAGAACGGGAAATTCCAGTCCCAAGCGACGAGTCCATTTGTACATACAAGGGGTGGAAGACTGGGGTTAATTTAAATATATCAATTCTTAAATAGATTTTTAAAAATTTGGTGAATACTTGAAATACAGACTGATGTTGAAATTATTTATTTTATTTTGGAAAAAGGTGGGTAACTGTATTGAATACGGGCGTAGCACTGTAGTCTTGAAACATCAATATCGTTTTTATTCCAGGTACGGTCAGACAGAGCTATATGTCACAGTCACCTCGAGTCAATGTCCCACAGGATTGTGACATTAGAACTCACTGCCTACATGTCGAGACTAACATTAATAACGTAACCACTTCCCTGACGTTTTTATATATTTTTTTTAAATTTAATTTGCGCTCTAGAGAAACAACCTTAATATTATTTTAATATTGTTTAAATCATTTTTTTAAAAAAACTCAGTAAATCAATAACCAAAATCTTCTCGCTTTAAATTGACTTTACAAAGTTACTTTCTTCCGTAATGATATAAGTTACCGTAATATAACGCTAATGTTAACTCAATTGTGCAAGCTTCTCTTCAGGTTATTCCAAAGAAATAGGAAATATTTTCCACGTCTCAAAAATCTAAGCTTCCTGACCCCCCCCCCCCCCCCCCCCCACCTAGCCCCATCCTAGATGTAACATGATTTACGGATGGTACTTTTGAAAAATTCGCTAATCAGCTAAGCCATGGGGTGTTTAATTACTTGATCATTTCCTGGTTGGGAAAAACTAGGTGACGTCATATCCACAAATAGAGCCTGCAAGATATCCATCTTTGTAAAGGGGTTCACTTTACTCTAGCTCAGGGGTTCTTGACCTGGGTTCGATCGAACCCTAGGGGATCGAACCCTAGTGGTTCGGTGAGTAAGTCTCAGGGGCTCGGTGGAGGTCAAGACACACAGCCACTGTTGACCAGTTGGGCAGTTTGAGTCTAGCGCCACCAAAACTAAGAGAACCCTTCCTTAAGCTGCATGAAGATGGGAAATACAAGAACACAATCAATGTGATGTCGCGGATTTCTGAAGGATTTAGGAAACTACTGAAAGGCAACAGCAGCATTACTTCTTCCAGGGGGGGAGGGAGGGTGGCACTTGTAATATTATTTTTTTTGGTGGGGGGAGGGGGAGGGGCGGAGTCTATATTTCCAGGGGGTGAACGGTGGACAATGGTAAAAGTATATATTTTCTATATAAGTTATTTTTCGTTGTCAGTTTTTTTTTAGATTTGCCGTAAATAATCATTATTATGTTTTAGTTTTTGTACGAAAATCATATTTTGATGGTTTTGTTCTATAAACACCGTGAAATATATAGCTTTGTTTTAAATTGGGGGGGGGGGTGTCATATTTTATTGTTCCTATTAAGAAGGGTTTGGGGAATGAGCATACAGTGTTTCTTCCAGACTTTTTTCTCCGGGGGGGGGGGGGGGGGCACTAGAAATTTTCGGGGGGCGGGGGGGCGGTAGACTTTCTTCGGGGGGGGGGGGACGGACACTGTTAAAAGTATATATTTTCTATATAAATTATATAAATTTCATTTAGTTCGGGGGGGGGGCAGTAGAAATTTTTCGGAAGGACTAAGCCCCCCCCCCCCCCCCCCGAAGAGATGCCTGGAAGAAACTCTGTGAGCATATAATTGGGGTTAAAAGAGTTAAGAACCACTACTCTAGCTAAAAACAGACACAAAGACAATTAAACACTCCGCCCACCAATACACGTGACTTTTTTTGAGTAGATCTTACACGTAGAACTAAATAACGCTGTATGACGGCCAGTATATTGTAAGAGAAACTTCTTACAAGTTCCCCAAACATTTTTGACCCGGTTTCGTGTGCCTCTTGACTTCATTCTTGCTTTTATTTTTATGCGGGATAGAATTTCTAGCGGGGATTTGAAACGCATTATTTCCCTTGGGGTGACCACACGATATTGGAGCACTACACGCCCTTCTCAAATTACGTGAAATTCTTAGATCAAATTTTATCAAAGCATGCACGCTAAAAATGTTAAACTTTTATTGTAAGCAACAACAAAAGAAATTTTATACTCTTCATAATTTAAAATTTAAATTAATATTTTAAAATAGATCATTACATACAGTTTCTCACCGAACTCGATACTTACATCTATTTTTGGGCTTTTAAAAAGAAATTATCAATTAGCAAGTAATTATTTATTAAAATTAACAAAAACATTTTATAAAAAGATAATGATACAGTAGATCCTAAAGTGATGGCCTTGGAAGTTGAATCTTTCTTTGTTTTTGAAATGCAGAAATTTTATTTGTGTTTATTGAGAAAAAGAATAGGATAAGCTAGCTAATCCTTTTATTACACCACAGGGCGTGAGAACACACAGGCGGCCAAAATAAACATGGAGAGGATGAATGGAGAAAGAGTTGAAGGAAAGAACCCTAACATTCGAATAGGCAGAGGTTATAGCTAGAGACAGGATGACATGGCGCCCATTTATTGATACCTCATGCTGGAAGCATTATGATGATGATTAAAAATTAAAGCGGGAGGGATCTCCCCTAAATGTTCTCGAATGTGCTTAACACTACGGCTGGGTGGGGGGGGGGGGGGGGGGGTAAGAGGGGGGGGGGGAATGGCAACATATATAGTCATGATTTTCAATGTGTGTATAATAGTGCGGAGTATAAGTACTTTATAAATGCATATGCTTTTGTAGAGAAATCGATAATAGCGCAAAGTACAATTTCCGGTATACGGAAATTACTCAAAATTTGACAGAGGGCAGAAAATAATGAAATCTTTTATTAATATGTGAAATTTTGTCTGTCTATCTGAAACAATACTCAAGTTATAGACTTTTGAAAAACCAAAATTAGACTAAATTCCACTTCCGGTTCCCAGATACCGCTGAAAAATTGATACAGAGCTGCAAATTTGATATACTAATATGTGAAATTTCATCAACATAACTGTAACGATAATCAAGTTATCGTTTCACACACACACAGAGAGAGAGAGAGAGAGAGAGAGAGAGAGAGAGAGAGAGAGAGAGAGAGAGAGAGAGAGAGAGAGAAATACGGACAAAATTGCAAAAGCTAAGTTTTTTCTGACTCAGGGAGGTATAAAACGTTGAAATCTGGGAAAATCTCTATTTCGAATTTTCGCACGATTACATTACTTCCTCTATACTTCGTATACGAGAAAATAATAAATATGTAAACATTTCCCTAGTAGTTTACACGATGAATGGTGAGAATGGACCAGGACCGAGAACTCTGGCTGACAACTAACACTTTTCCACGAGTGACGTGAACTTGAAATGTATATAGTCTACACTGTGACATTAATGTGTGATGGCATTATTTAAATCCAACGTTTTTTGTATTCATTTACATTTTTTTAAATACTAAATTTGAAGAAGATCGTGGTTCCTTTGTGGTTGTTTTTTTTAAAATAAAAGCAAGGTATCAAATGTGAAATGAATTAGCATTTTTACTGGTTGTTATAAGTTTTAATTTTTTTTTCTTGGTCTATCTAGATTAATATTTATCTAGATTAATATTTATTGCTATTTTAGCTTGGACATCTGCAACATCACAGCTTTGACCTTAAATTCACAATTAGAAGTAGACAAGCACCACTTTTAGCTGACCTCATTGCTTCAAGCGTACATAGATCTACAAAATTTATCAAACACAATTCAATATTCGCTCTCAATACAGTATAAACGTATTAAGTGAAGTCATATTTTCGGTGCTATCTGTAAATAATACCCGTATATATACCCTGCAGGAAGAACAAATCAGAGACGATATAAAACATATTAAAAGAGATAACAGAACACCGAGTAAATATATTGTGATAAAGTCTTTGGACATGCCGGTGCACGCTGAATATCTGTCACTGTCAACGTGCAATTTTATCCACCATGGGAACATCTATATATATAATTCTCTTCTGGGAGACGTTAGAAAACAAGCTGCAAGCGCCTCCTTACAGTCCCCTCTCTTTCTCTCTATCACTATCACTATCACTACCACCCCCACCCCACCCCCACATGGTGTGGTGAGTTGTGGTCACGCTAAATTAAATGTTTACAAATCGTAGAGCCGGGTTTAGTGACGGCTATTAGGGGCAGATAATTTAGTTTGAAACGATTTTAAACTTACAGGAGGTAACTAAGAGGATGCTGCTTTCACGGGGGGGGGGGGGGGTGTAGGGTCGGGGTTACGGGAAAGGGGGGGGGGGGTTAGTGTTTTAAAGCAAATATTTTCAGTGGCAGCATTGGTACTGTCGAATTCACAAATTATGAATTACTGAAAAGTAGAAAATAAAACAACTAAATAGCGGCGTATGATACGCCGCGGGTCGGCTCGTTAAATTATAATGAGCATAGTTGATATTGTAAAATAGGAAGGCCATTAAAAAAAAAATTCTGCACGCTCTTCATTTGTATCACTTTTAGTTTTCCTTTGAAATGGGTTTATAAAATGTGGTATCGTAGTGTTGCAGACACGTCATGAAGTAGCTGAAGCAATCAACAATATATATATATATATATATATATATATATATATATATATATATATATATATATATATATATATATATATATATATATATATATATATATATATATATATATATATATATATATATATATATTTATATATGTAGGCCCTATATATATATGTAGGCCATATATATGAATATGTAGGGCCTATTTATGTAGGCCTATGTATGTATATATATATATATATATATATATATATATATATATATATATATATATATATATATATATATATATATATATATATATATATATATATATAGGCCTATATATATATAGCATATACATATATACATATATAATTTTAAACCCATGGTATTTATGCAACATAGGGTGACTGCCGCCTTATATTCTTAAAGTACATGATATTTTATCAACACAATTCACAACTACAATAACATCCATTCTGCGACAAAGTATAACAACGACAGCAAGTTATGTTATTTATATTTATTATATACATTAATGTTTATTTCTAATTTGTACACCAACTAAACTAAACATGACCAAAAAAAACCAGCGCCAATAAATCAATCAGGAACTAAGGAGTTTCAGTGAAGTGGTCGAATCGCTAGTGTTGCAGCGATGATGCTGGGAGACCTAGGATCTAATTCCACTGGCCCAGCTGGTTACAGCGCGGGGGTCTAGGGATGGATAAGCTGTGGACAAATGGTTTCAACATAAATGTTAATTCAGATAAGGCTTCTAATTACTTTTTGATGTCAGGGGTCAACTAACACGGGGAAAAATTCCAGTAGCCCCTGGAAAATTTTTTTAGTAGGCCTGTATAAACTGGGCTGTAATAGTCCTACAGTGTGTGTCATTTAAAAAAATAATTTGTTGGTATTTCTCAATTTTACAATTATTTTCATTCCCTAATATCAAGGCGTGAAATTCAGCCTATATGAATAAAACAATACACACAGAAGATTTCAATCGGATCTGTTTTAAAGTTTCACGGGCCTCTTGGACATAGCCAATCCACCTCTGGTTGATACTACATACTAAATTTTTTAAAATCTATGTTTTAAAAGCTCTAACGTTGTAGCCAGTGTTGTAAATCGGGTGTAAAATAGACATTGCCGTACCTATACGAGGTCGCACAATTTTAAAAAATGTTTTAAAAGCTTTAACGTTGTAGCTCGTGTTGTTAAGCGGATGAAAAAATAGACATTGCCGTACCTATACGTGGTCGTAAAATAAAAAAAAAAGTGTTTTAAAAGCTTTAACGTTGTAGAAAGTGTTGTAAAGCGGGTGAAAAAATAGACATTGCCTTACCTATACGAGGTCGTACAATATAAGAAACGGGAGTGTTTGGTCGAGTGGTAGAGCGCACGCCCTTACCCAAACGCCATAGGAAAAGTAATTTCGGCTAGTAAAAGAACTGATTACACTATCTGTTCACATGTTACAGAACAGAAGTCAACTTTACTTGATCTGAGCTTTCGACAACGAGGTTTGAATGGCTATTTCGTCTTCTTAAGAATGGAGAACACAACAAAAAGATCTAGGCACTGCTCTAAACCAAAAGATCTTCAAGACATAAATATGCCCCCACCTTCCCACCACCCGCCACTCTCAAATAAATAATCCTACTGTTATCAGAATAAGCGGGACTGACAAATAAATCAATAAAAGTTCTTTGACCATAGGGGCTTGGACCATAGCATGGTTAGACCACAATGGGCTTTGACCACATGTGCTTTAAGAAGTTGCATAAAAATCCAGAGGCTCCCGGGGACAAACTTTCATTTTTGCGCACCCCCCCCCCCCCCGGGGGGACAAACATTCAATTTGGCGCCCCCCCCCCCCTTTATATTTTTAATATTTATAATGCAAAACAGCAGCTAAAATGAGCTTTTATTTTTTTTAAAACCCAATTTGGCGCCCCCTAGGGTCGGCTCCCGGGGACATATGTACCCCCTTCCTGCCCCCCCCCCCTCGCTACGCCTCTGTAAAAATTTAGAATGAACTAAGCCTAACCTCTCTTAGGTTTTTATATAGTCTTTTTTCCGTAGTTTTATTAAACTTAATTAATAAGAAAAAAAAACATCGACTAATTTTTTTAAATATTAAATATCTTCTCTCTTAATATCTGTATGAGTTGTTTTGTTTTCCTTTTTTTTTTAACTCGAAAAAATATTTATAGTTTTTAAATAATTTTGCCGACATTATAATACTGCTGGTAAGTAGGTCATCAACCAGTTCTACGACTCAATAAAACCTGCATGAGCCATAGAACTGGTTGGTGACCTACTCACTTATTATAAAAAATTCCAGAAAAAAAAAACCTCTTAATATTTTCTATGGTGAATCACATATGTAGGCCTTTAGTTCAATAATTCCACACACAAAAAATATAACCGCGGGCAAAAATTACCTGTCGTAAATAGCACAGCTCAGCGCATTTGACCTCCGTGTGGTCTGAGTAACTTGCCGTACAAGCCTGAGCTTCCCAGAGGTCCGCACTGGGGCAGTAGACGTCAGTCCCGGGGAGAGAATGACCAGACAGGCTAGTATCGTTACGACAATGGTTTGCATTTCTTCGGGATTGATTTATCTACAAGTAGAACAGTAAACATGTCTTCACCCTGCTAGTCTAGAACATACTGTACATACAGTGTATTCCACAAATAACAATGAGAGAAACAGCACATGTGTGCTTTTTGCTAAGAAACACTACATATTTATACTTTTCCCTACAGAAAAAAGTACGTATATGCTTTTTTTTCTGAGAAAAAAAGCAGATATCCTTTTTCTTAAAAATAGCACATATATGCTTTTTCTTAAAATAAAACACATGCTTTTTCCGAAGAAACACATCATATGTATGCGTTTCCTAAATAAAATCTCACATATATGCTCTCCCCTCACTGAGTAAAGTACCACACATGCTTTGTCTTCCTTGAGAAAAACAAAGCATACGCTTTCCCTAACTCTGAAAAAATTAACCGGGAGTGATCTCCCCTAAACTTTCTCGAATATTCTTATATAACACTACGGAGGATGGCAACTCGGGATATAGACATGATTTTTAATCCATTTTTTAATTACTTAAACTTTTTAAAATAGAATACAATCTCGTAGAAATAAGAATTGTGCACCAAGTGAACGCCAAACAACCTGTGTATAATAGTGCGGAATATTATTACTACTTTATAAATTTACATGCGTTTTTTGAGAAATCGGAAATAGCATAAAATACTACTTCCGTTCAACGGAAATTACGCAAAATTTGACAGAAGGCAGAAAATTAGATCTTTTACTAACTTGTAAAATTTCATTTATCTATCTAAACAAGTTATAGACTTTTGAAAAAAATTTGAAAGTAGAATAAGTTCCACTTCCGTTTACCGGAAATCGCAGAAAAGTTGAAACGGAACTACAAATTAGATTTAATACTTGTACATGAAATGTCATCAGCCTAGCTGTAACGGTACTTAAGTTATCGTGTTTACAGACAGACGGAGGTTCACAACTAGCTCACTAGGACTCAGGCAGGTAATATCTTGTTGATATGCAAAATTTGCTAAAGTTTATTACTTATACAAATACAAAAATTAGCGCTCACTTTGACCGTGAACATTACCCAAATTTCTTACCAAAACTTCAATATTACTCCAAAACTTCGGACAAATCACCTCTATGTATTGTAAGATTTTTTTAATAAACGTTGATTTAAAAAAAAAAAAACACCTCCATTCAACTCTAAATTCCAAACGTTTTTTCAACTACGCGATCGCCGTAGCTAACACGCAACAATAAATAAAATAAACACCCATACAAAAGATGACATTGATATTCAAATCCAATTCCCCCCCCCCCCCCCCCAACGCCCTGTCTTACGGTGTTGAAGATTCACAACGACCGTGTTGTATTTGCACATGGCGGATATTCGTGTCATGATGAAACATCGGGTTGGGTAATAAAACATGACACCGTAAACACGGCGGTGACATTTCGTTTCTCCTCTGGAATTTTTTGTCCTCAAGCAGCGTTACGGTGTTACGGTGAAATTTATACCTGTAATTATTTTATCCTCGTGGGAAAATACCCTTTTAATACATTCTTGCAAAAAAATTAGCCATGTTTTTTTAACATAAGAAATACGGTATTTCAAGTATCTATGAAATGTAGTCTGAATAATATTTCATACTAAACGCGTTGACCAAATTAGAATATCTTTGCCAAATGTAAAAAAAAAAAAAAGAAAATACATAATCGATATTTTTTCCAATAAGTGTGTGAAAATTGACTTCTTAACATATATGCTCGAAGTAAATTAGTATTTTGAGCTTAGAGTTAAGCTTAAGGTTAAAGCTAGAGTTTGGATACGGCCAGGGTAGAGGATGGCAGCCGTTTTTTGAGCAAAAAGCTTTTTTTAATATATAAAACGTCTCTAAAAAGGACTGTGGGAGTCGTTTACACATTTATATTTTTTTTTTAATAATGTAATTCTTAAAACCTACATTAAATTATACAAACCTACATTAAACCTATCTAAAATGTAATTTTCTACACTATTTAACTTATAAAGTTTACTTTATGCTTACTTACGAACAAAACTCCTTTTTCACTTATTCAAACCGCCTATGGTACACAGTCTATAGACCTTTGGGCTAAGATTAGTGGTAGCATTAGTAATACTAACTACTGACACCCTAACACCCCTATTTTCTGAAGAGTCCATAATCGAACAGTAGAATGCTCACTATCCTACAGTGTAATATTTTCAAGTAGCTCAAAGTAACTGACACACAAGTGGTAGTGATGTATGTAAACAATGTAGAAAGTAACGGTAACTCTGTCTCTTCAATTTCTAGAGTTACCGGTCTTAAGATTGATAACGAGTCCGAAAATGGCTAAAGTAGTCTACTTACATTTCTCACAAGTAGTTCAACAGTGACGAATTAAACCAATGCCATGTCATTTATCAGAATAGAAAGTAGGATCATTAGCAAGTCGAGCCAAAGGGCGTCTACTCTGCTTGTTTTACCGTCCCCTCCTGTAGTGCAGCCCATACTAAAAGGACTATTTTTAGCAAGTGAATGGCAAGATTTACGACATGGTGTAGCTTATGTTTTTTGTTGTGTATACAAGTGTCGAAAGATCAATAAACAAAACGACGTTATATTGCTCGTACTATGGAAAACGGAGTGATTTATTGATTGAATGAGGGCTCATCGCGGAGGGTCTCAAAAAATGATGGGGAGGGGTCCACATCGACTAGGTATTGCGCAACTTTTACATAACACAGAAATGGGGTTAATCATTAACCTCAAACTCTACCCAATATACCGGCCATCACACTTTATTCTTCTTCATCGTTCTTAATTTTAATGTTGGAAGGGATTTCCTTGAACACGATACATTATTAAGTGTCAACCTGTTAAGCGCCATAAAGGCCGTTGAATTTTCTTTTTGGATTTGCTTTCGAAGCCTTTGTCTACCAAACAATAAACAACAATACAAAGCAGCCATTATTTTGGAGTTGTCTCTCCTAGACGAGTTGCTGTCCCCAGCTAATGAGCCTCATCTACCCGGGGGTTCGAACTTAGGACAACGATTTAGCAAGCATGAGCTTTACCGGACCGACCATGCCGGCCCCATCACACTTAATATTATTAGATTTATAGGATGTACCTTATTCCTCCACCCCCCCCCCCCTCAACTCCCTCGCTAACCCAACCCAACATACTGTTTCAACGGCCATCATCCATCATATTATTTGATGTTTATAGGAAGTTTATAGGAAGAAACTTATCCCATCCACAATCCCCCCCCCTCTCTTTCTTTCATTATATCCATACACAATCTGCTACAGCAAAAACTATTTTTTTTAAATCATTATAGAAATCACTTTTTAATATCTTCTAAATACTACTGCAAGAAATAAACAAACTTAGAATCAAGGAAGTCAAAGTAACTAAAAGTTTCCCTTACAAATTTAACGAAACATTGGCCAAAGAAAACGTTCATATGTTTCTTGACCTCGTCATTTTATGGTATGGTGTGGTCAGCACTTTGCCCAGCCGCCTTTATTGTCCCCAAACAAAAGTCAGGTACCCATCAGAGCTGAGTAAACTCAGGGACGTCTAACAGTCACAATACGTGACTAGTGACCCTCGGGTTTGAAGCCGAACTAATCAAAGCAATAAAAGAAAGTAATGTACAACATCACTCTACACAACGCCTACACCGTGTGGTTAAATATAACAAAAATAAAACAGTACCACAACTCGCATATCTACTACATCTACTGTAGTTCTATTTGAGTAATTAAATTGTGATTAATTAGGTGACCCCATAAACTTTAGGTAAAAAATAACAAGAATAATTCTATATTTTAATTTTTAGTTTTGAAATTATATCTAAAGAAGGTCACCTGAAATGGAGTTTAATTCCATTAGTTTAGCGTGTCTAAGAAGCCAATCCAACATCTGTTGCGTGTTTACTTCAATCACAAATCGCGAGATATCTTATTTCATTGGTGATGGCTAATATCCCATATACAGAGAGTATTCGGCTAATGTATAAATATTATTCAACTCGAATTTCATTTTGCTTTAAATGAATCTGAAGACGAAGATTGTTTTTCGGGTTAGCACTCGCGTATTCTACTACTAGATCACTCCGTCCCATTGACCCACCGTGTATTCGGGCCTGCCCAGAAAATAAAGATATTCTGATGCCCTTTATTTAACTTTCTTTGAGGCTGTTTTTCATTTTGCTTAGAGCTTCTAGCACATGAAGAGTTCAAGACTCAATGACCTGGAGGGTAAAGTGGGTCATACGGACATGATCAGGGGATGGCGTGGTCGAATGGTAGAGCGTTTATCTGCTAGCCCGAGTGTCTCAAGTTCGGATCTCGGTTAAAACGTATGACTGTCGGACGACCTTGAGTCCACTCAGCTTTAATGAGTACCTGACTTACGTTGGGAAAGTAAAGGCAAAGTGCTTCATATACCGAGGTCCAGAAACAATTGAAATTTAATTCATCGACCCCGTGAATTTCTAGGTCTATAGAGGAACTTTACTTTTTTTTTTCTCGGGCAGATGTGGCTCGTTAGCTGGGGACAGCCACTCTTCTAGGAGAGACAACTGTCTTTTAGTTTGTTCTTGGTTGGACAAAGGCTATGGAAGCAAAGTCCAAAAAGGAAAGCAGGCTGAAATCGGAGTCAATGGCCTCAATGGCGCATAACCAGTTAAGACGTAATACTTAATTGTGTTGGAGGGGATCCCTTCGAACACTAAAATTAATAGACATGATCTGCCACAACCAAGTAGGATTCACATTTTGCATATTGAAGCAAAAATCAAAGTTAAAATTCGATATCTTTTTTTTTAGAAATTAAAATATTCTCCCAACAACCAAACAAGCGAAGTAATGCTCTATTTTGAAAGCCGGACAACCTATAGTATGAGAACCACCGTAACAACTTTTTACCATGCCTGAGGTAAGCCTCTGAGCAATCGAGGGACCAGATTTTTCTAACGGTGCAATCAGATTTGGATTTACATGATAGCATTCTTCTATGACGTATGTTCTAATCGATTCGATCACACCTTCAGATGCATGACGTAATAGGAGACACGTCACGGTGACAGGTGGGGCATACAGAACAGGTGATTTGGAGGCAGGGGGTGTCCATGTGACAGTCAGACGCCAACATGTGAACAATAAGTGGCAACAGCTACAGTAAGCTTGACTGACAAAAGATATAGAGTAGGTTTCACTTGACTGACAGCAGATATAGAGTGGCTTCATTTGACTGACAGAGGATATAGAGTAGGCTTCACTTGACTGACAGCAGATATAGAGTGGCTTCATTTGACTGACAGCAGATATAGAGTAGGCTTCACTTGACTGAAGTAGATATAGCATGGCTACACTTGACTGACAACAGTTATAGAGTAGGTTTCACTTGACTGGACAACAGATATAGAGTAGGTTTCATTTGACTGATAGCAGATATAGCACGGCTAGACTTGACTGACAACAGATATAAAGTAGGCTTCACTTGACTGACAGCAGATATAAAGTAGGATTCACTTGACAGACAAAAGCTATAGCGGAAGTCAACCTGATTGACAATTGATATAGCGTAGGCCTCGCTTGACTTACGTCATTTTAGCCTAGGCCTCGCTTGACTGAAACAAAATATATCCACTGTCTCACTGTTGGCAACTTTGTGCGTGCAAGTTGTCAGGTAATCTAACTACTTTTATTCGCACACAATTACAGTAAATAACACAGCCCACTTTGTTAAAGGTACTGCACCAACTTAATAATATAAACAATTTAAAAAAAAAACGTAAGAATCAATAAAGCGGTTAACGCAACTGACTGGCAATATTTAACCGCATCAAGTTTTCCTTTGTTGGTTTTCTTCAACAAAACAACGCTCGTATATCAGACTTGTTAAGATTTACTTAGATACTAAGATGGATTCCTGGTTTATCGTTTAAAACAATAGAAATCAGACCCAATGAAACGTTAACAGCTATTTTAATCAAGAGGAAATAGAGAAATCGTTTAAATTAAAAATAACTTTCAATTTTAATTTGCTACTAATTTATTTGCCAGAAACGGTTACCATTTTTGAAGACAACTGATCTACGCTCAGGTCAAAATAAGTATCAAGGAAGTTCTGACCAAAATAAAAGCTAATTGGAAACTGTGGCCATAAAAATTTAACTAGAAAAAATTTGGCCACAACTGGAACTATTTGAAATTTCAACATTTTTTTAATTACTCGATTTTTTTAAAAAGACTAAGGGAAATTTTTTTTTCCAAACAATTGTTTCGAAATATATTTCTTAAACTGTATCTTTTTTTTTCAAAAATGTTTCGAAATTGTTTTTTATTCAAAAAATTATTACAAGCTTTTATTTTGAATTTTTTTTTTAATTCTTTCAATTTTTTTAAAATTTTTCAATTTTTTTTTTCTTCAAAATATTCGTTCGATTTATTTATTTTTAAATTTCTTTCGAAATAGTTTTGAAGTTGTTAGACTTAGTCCGTGGAAAAGGACTTACATTTAAAGCACTTATAAGCTGATAGTCAGATATCTAGTCTGGATAAAATAGGGTCATTCATTCTGTTAGGACTATTTTCATTTTGCAAATAGAGGGTAGAGATAAGAGAGGAGGAGGGGAGGATGGAGAGAGAGAGAGAGGGGGGGGGGGAGGAGATCAACAGATGGGACGTACATCCAAATTGTATATATTAAAGAAGAAAATAGAAGAAAACCCGTTTTGGTTTACGTGAGTTGTTTTTTTTTTTAAATGGGTGGGTAGCTGGGTGGTTGAGAAGGTTGGCGCATGCGTGTCAGGGTGGGTTGGTTTTTGTGACATCATTTGGGTGGAGGCTTTCTGCTTTGTGGTGATGAGTGATAAGGGGGGGGGGGGGCGTGTAGTAATCAACTAAAATTGCCTGACGTCATAGTAGGAGGACCAACTAAATATAAAAACAATCAATATAACTAAAGGCTAATAATTATAGCAGAATAAAAACATGGCCCCAGGGAAGGAGCGCCCCCCCCCACAGCTGTCCAATGTGGGTTAATTTATATGAAATATCTGAAAGAAACACTGCTTATCCCACCCCGCCCCGCGGCTATGTTTGTGATGTCACGTATGAACCATCCTTTATACAAAAAAGCGAGTTCCTGTAGACCCGCTTTTGTGCCACACTAAAATTGTTGTGGTTATTTTTTTCAATGTCTGCTACAAATACTAAGTAACAAAAGTTAATTATGTAGAGCAGTCTGCGTTTAAAAACAGGAACCAGATATACTGTAACTATCAATGGTATAAGTATAAGCTTTTGTATAATTATACATTTTGTAAAAAAAGTAAAAATTCCTACCTTTTTCCATCTATCTCCACGACAGCAACAAAAAGTGTTGTTCAACAAAACTACTAAAAACAATGTTTCGTTTCTACGTCAGTAATCGCGATACGGACCACACATCTGTCATAACCCAACACGTTACGACCAAAATAATATGGTACACAACGCTGAATCTGGCCAGGAAAAAAATACATTACCTGAACCGAAATGTAAAGAAAAAAAACTGGGTTAGTAGAGACATTTTGTAGAGGAGTCGGACAAATCTAAACACATTTATCTTTATTGTCGTAATTAATCCCCCAATCCTAGTCCATCGCTTATCTATGCTAATTAACTCTTTATGAGATTACCTGTGGGGGAGGTGCAGTGACGCGTAACGGCAGCCCGGTGACGGCCAGGTAGGATGTGGGTCGACCCCCGCAGGGCTAAATATAGACGGGTTCTTATAAGCGCGGGACTGTAATGGCGGCCATGAATAAGTACACAAAAAACAACATATGCCTCCTGTTACAAGTGGCGCGTGATTGTGGACAGGGGCGGATTTAGCTAACCCCCTCCCCCCAATCTGTCTACGACTAAGAATTAACTAAAGCCGCTAACCTTATTACATCTCAAATATAATATCCTGTCATATTTCTGTCCTGGTTTACATAAGGAGACGACATTTACGGGAGTCGTCAAAGTTCGGATGAAAATGGTAGGTTTTTTTTTAGTTTTCTTCTTAAAAATTTAAGTCATTGTGGGGGAGTTAGTGGAATGGCGTGGCTGTGTGGGAAAGCGTATTATAGTTAACTACAACAGTCCCAGGTTCGGAATCCTTGGCAGATGAAACTCGATAGCTGGGAGACAGCAACCCGTCTAGGAGGAACAACTTCTTCTTCTTCGTTCTTAATTTTTAGTGTTGGAAGGGAGCGAGCCTTATCTGCAAGAGGGTTTGAACTCGAGACTTTTTCAAATGTATCAACCATGAGCTTTTGTTGACTCGACCACGCCTCTAGGAGTTATCTCTCCTAGAAGAGCGGCTGTCCCCAGCTAACGAGCCTCATCTGCCCGAGGGTTCGAACTCGAGACTTTTCGGTTTAGCAACCATGAGCTTTACCGACTCGACCACGCCGACCCCGGATCATCTCCAAAAGCAAACAACTGCTGCCTTAAAGATTGTTCTTGTAAAAAGGCCACGGAAGCAAATCCAGAAGGAGAAGCAGGCTAGAGTCAAAATTCAATGAGCATTATAACGCATAAAAGTAGAGATACAATCAAGAAGGAAGAAGCCGGAGAGAGGGGGGGGGGGTGAGTTTGATCTTTGTTGCGTCAATTTTTCGAGGGATGGGTTCTGCATTTTGTGATGATTTGTGATGAGATGAATGGGGGGGGGGGGGGAAGATTAGGTAAAATAGCCTGACACGATTTATTGGAAAATCACCCTTTCCCTTCCCTCTCCCACAAGCACCCTAATTTTGAATTTATACCGTACACCGTATAACCTTAGCTAGTTCCGAAATCAAAAAGTAAGTCGGGGGGGGGGGGGGGGGGGGTGGCACCAAAGCAAAACAGAAATGTATCGGAGGAATATGCTGCATTGAACTACCTAAACGAACCGATGATTTGATGAGTGATGGAATTATTTTCTTCCGCTCTTGAGATAGGGTGGGGGCATAACACAAGGGGAAAATAATTTTAAAAAGAAAAAAAAATCTCAGTTCGATCCTTCAAATATTGTTATTATTTAATGAATACCATACAAGCTTAACAGCCTCCATTCAATGCTTGTTCTAACATTTTAGAAAGCTCTCCGTCAACGTAATCTATTCAAGGGACATAATCCGCAATTAAATCCATAATCTAGATTAATCTCCCTTTGTCAAAAATTACGTGTTTAACTCCCCTTTATACCACTCTCACCACTTGAGGGGGTAAATTTCATTCTTTCCACTCTCGTAGTTAAGAGGGAAGTTTTTGAGCAGCTTTATATTGATTTATTGAAAGCACGAATAGTGCATATGTCAACAGAGGTTTGCTGTCGTGGGTATTCAAGGATCAACGGATATCATACGAACACTAAAAGACATGAATATGTATGTTGTGTGTTTTATGTGAAAGTGTGAATATTTGTTTGGTTTTATTTCAGTGGTTCTGGTGTTATAGTCAGAGGGCATTTCATTTATTTATTTATTTATTTAAATTTTTGTGTGTGGATATGTTTGTTTTATTTTTTATTTATTTTTGGTGGTAGAGGGGGGGGGGGTATTTTTATGTTTAAATATCAATGAATATGTGTGTGGATACAGTGGGTATAGGAGATTGAAAAATAGTTTAGTTGATTATATAGTAATCGCTATTGGTGTTTAGTGGGTGAGGGGTAGGATTTTTTTTTTTAATGCTGTTTTGGAAATACAGAGTGGTTCATGGGTTGGAGGGTTCACTAGTTGAGACATAATTAGTGTCATGACAACGACGTGATGTCAAGTGTCAGTGTCATGACAATGAAGTAATGTCAGGTCATGTCATTCGGTCTGGAAACCTCATTAGGTCAATAGATTATGTCATTAAGTGTGTTGTGTACATTGTGTAATGATGACTTTCGGTCATTAGTTTGCTCACATTCTTTTTTTAGCCTGTTGATCTATGAGCCATTGCAGAGGCGTAGCGACCCTTCCCGGCGCCCGGGGACAAACTTTCGATTTGCACCCCCCCCCCTCAAACTTTTAATTTGTTTTTCCAACCCATTTTGGCGCCACCCCTAAGGTCGGCGCCCGGGGACATATGTCCCCCCCCCCCACCCCACCCCACCCCCCCTCGCTACGCCTCTGTGAGCCATTCATGTAATGACCGTTAACTTAACTTAAAACCTATTTTTTTCAAGTAGCTTACTATCTAGGCGCCTTCGTGATTTTTACTTTCCCACACTGGTGTGTAAAAGGGTGGGGGGGGGAGGGTTAAGTGGGTAAAAATGTGTTTTAAAAAGTCATTACAAATCAGTTCAGAAGCCCAATATAATTACGATAATTTAATATTTATGAATTGATAATTGAGTATTACGACTACGCTTAGTTTCCTGCGTTGAATACATTTGTGTGTTGTGTGAGTTGTTTACTTATTTCAGGAGATCTAACAGGCTTGTGTTAAATCCTAATCCTAATTCCAAAGTCTGGAAGAAACACTGCCCCCCCCCCTTCCACCCGGTGATAGCTTTAAACTGTGCACAGATAATACTAACGATGTTCATCTATAGTCGGTTATAAATACAGCTAGATGTAGTATAGTTTTCTATATAGTTAGCAGGTTTACGTCATGGTGTCACAACAACGCCCCCCCCCCACCCCCATGTCGGGATTAGTCAATTTTGCTCTTAATTATAAGGACTTTTTAACTCGAATTAATTATTTATTAAACTGGAATGATCGTTTTTTACTTTCTAGTATATACGAACTATAGAGAAAGTCTTGTAATCGCGCGCAAAAAAAAAATCGAGATTTTTACAAATCGCGACGTTTTACACATCTCTGAGTCGGAAAAACATATTTTTGCAATCTTGTCCGTATGTCTGTGTGTGTGTGTGTTTATGTCTGTAAACACGATAACTTGAGTACCGTTACAGTTAGGTTGATGAAATTTCATATACAAGTATTTTATCAAAATCGTAGATCCGTATCAACTTTTGAGCTATTTCCGATAACCGGAAGTGGTACTTTTTCTACTGTGAATTTTTCAAAAGCCTATAACTTGAGTACTATTTCAGATAGATAAATGAAATTTCACACTTAAGTAAAAGATCTAATCCTCTGCCTACCTTCTATCAATTTTTTTTAGTAATTTCCGTTGACCGGAAGTAGTAATTTACGCTATTTTCGATTTCTCAAAAAACCATAAATATAAAATATAAATTTATAAAGTACTAATAATATTCCGCACTATTATGCACATTTTGTTTTGGTGCGCAATTCTTTTTTCTGCGAGCCTCTATTCTATTTTTTAAAGTTTAAGTAATTAAAAATCATGTCTATATTCCGAGTTGCCATCCCACGTAGTGTTATATAAGAATATTCGAGAAAGTTTAGGGGAGATCGCTCCCGGTTTTTTTTTCTATATATTGTTATTTTTGCCTTGGTGTCACCCCTTAAATAGTGTCACCCGGTGCTGTCCGCCGCCCCCCCCCCCTTCGCGACGCCTCTAATGAGCTTTATCGCTGCAACTAAAAGTTTGATTCATTTTGTAGTTATATCCATCTAGCCATTTTATTTTTTCATTAAAACTAAGTGGATATTTAACTTCAACTAAACTTCATTTGCCATTTTATTTTTAAAAGTTATTCTTTGACACTGTATAATGCTTCATGGCATTTTAAGTGCGAATCAGTCGTTTTGCATAAATCAATAATTTTACATAAATCAATAGTTTTATTTAAATCAACCGTTTTACATAAATCAATAGTTTTAAGTCTACACCTTTCAATCTTTTAATATTAAATATCGAATCCGAAAATTGAAAAGAAATTATTAAACTTTCTTACCAACCCCCACAAATAATTAAATACAGCTGTTCCATTCAATTTCAATATATTCGATTTATTTTGAATCGATTCCGATGGTATCACAAGAATTTTAAATGTAAACAGATCAAGAAAACACTCACCCCTTAAATATCCGTGCGACTGTTTAGTATCTGTGTGTTATGCTTGTGTTATCCTTCCCGCTTCACTCAAAGATGACATAGTTTTTCGTTCGAGAGTTCTCTTTTTTGTAGGTCACCATTTGTGGTTGTTGCCCTTAGCTCCTCCCCCTAAATAGTATTGGCTGTTGCATTCGTTTTTATACTTTATTTTTATGCTTCTACTTAATACCAGTGGCGTCACTAGGTCGGGTGACACCTTACGGTAACCTTGGATGTCACCCCCTCCTTGTCAACGACTATATAAAATACGCTAGAACTAGGTATTTTGGTGTCTCCACGCCCAACCCCTGACTCATTCGTATTGTTTAACCTTGTACTTAAATTAAGATTTAAATATTTAACAAGCTATTAAACTAAGCGGACAAGCAGAACTTCTCATTAATACTTCTCAGTATAATTCGTTTTAGTGCTATCCCCTTGGATGGTGTCACCCCCGCCCCGCCCCTGCCCAGTGACGTAACTGTTACACACTATGGGAGGAGTTACTTTGTCAATGATGTTTTGAAACACGCCCATGTGAATGCAAAAAAACATCATAGAAAAAAATTACTTTCCTTTTTAAATGAATTTAATGAATTAAGAAATACACCGTAATTTTATTTTTGGAAACGTCAAGCGAAATCGAACAGGGGGCATAATTACGTTTCTTGTTGAAAAGGGGAAGTAACAAAGTTCCACGGTATATTGGCTATTTTAGTCCACTATACCAAACACAAGCAACCGTTCTGGAACAAAGGGACATAATCACAATAATTAAAGTTGTAAGAAATTTATCGGCCACAAAATACAGAGGAAACCTCGTTACAAATACACTGAAAATCATGACACCTTGAAATACTGACGAAGCTACAACATAATCCAAACCACAGGGAAAATCAGTGCACTTTCAAACGGTTACCAGAAAAATGCGGAGAACGGAGAAATCCGCTGAGAAAAATTCGCAAATACTAACTATACCAATACAATTTAATTCTGTCATATTTTGTAGATAAATGTTTTATTATGCTACATTGTACACTTAGTCTTTGCTAACGTCTATAAATGATTGATTTAAAGAAATTTATGCCCAGTTTTCCGTTGCGAATTTTCCCGTATCTTGCACCCCACCAAAATCAGCACAAAGTCACCACCACACATCCACACAACACATTTACCATAAGTCACCACCACACATCCACACTGTATCACACAAGTCACCACCACCCATCATCACATTTACTATCAATCACCAGCACCCATCCACACATCATCACATAAGTCACCACCACACATCACCACATCATCACATTTACCATAAGTCACCACCACACATCCACACTGTATCACACAAGTCACCAACACCCATCACCACATCATCACATTTACCATAAGTCACCACCACACATCCACACTGTCTCACACAAGTCACCACTACACATCATCACATTTACCATAAGTCACCACCACACATCCACACTGTATCACACAAGTCACCTCCGCCCATCAACACATCACATTTACCATAAGTCACCACCACACATCCACACATTTACCATAAGTCACCACCACCCATCCACATATCATCACACAAGTCACCACCACCCACTTACAAATCATCACATTTACCATTGACATCACCTCCCATCATCACATGTATCATATAACACCACCACTCACCTACACATCATCACCCCAGCCAACACCCCCGATCAACACATTTAGTTGTAAAACGAAATAAAATTTCCTTTACCCTTCAATTTTTTCTTCTTCACTAAAACACTAACAAAGATCACCGCATTGAATTTCCTACCTCCTTCGATTAGAGATTAATCATCCTTGTCTAGAGGGTATCACTTACATATATTAAAGAGACCTTACTCTTCTAGGGGAGCTAAGCCTAACCCACGTTGAAAATAACCTATTCAAACACATCGATTTTGTTTTTATATGTGAAATACAATGCGTATATAAACATAATAAAAAATAAATCGATTCCAATTCAAGTGGGTCAATTGATTTCTTTTTTTTTTTAATTTCGTAACTTTTAAACTTGATGAGTTATGTATTATGCAATACGGCAAATGTTTTGAAGTATATTCTGCTTAACTAAAACAATCAATAGATCAACCAATCGATAATTTGATCGATCAATCATCTGATAACCCAGACAAATGAGTAGGGGTTATTTAGGCACTACTTTTGACTTTTTAATAATTTTTTTGGCCATCTTTCTCAGTCTTCGGCTACTTTTGGTAACACTGTGTCAGCCCAGTTCATGTCTTAATGCCCTCCATTCTATGACGTCTTTGCCTCATTCGGCTTCTAACTTCTGGCATTGGGTCCTGCTAAATTGTAAAAATTATAAAAATTATTTTCTTTAGTCGTATCTGGAGTGTGTGTGTGTGTGTGTGTGTGCGTGTGCGTGTGTGCGTGTGTGCGTGCGTGGCTGCGTGCGTGCGTGCGTGGCTGCGTGCGTGGCTGCGTGCGTGCGTGCGTGCGTGCGTCCGTGCGTGCGTGAGAGAGAGAGAGAGAGAGAGAGAGAGAGAGAGAGAGAGAGAGAGAGAGAGAGAGAATCCGGACAAAAGCCCGACATGGTCAAAATGCTGACAAGACAAAAGGCCGACAGGAAATAAGGCCGACAGCCTAAAAGCAGACAAGACAAAAGGCCGACAGGAAATAAGGCCGACATCTAAAAGGCCGACAAGACAAAAGGCCGACATCTAAAATGCCGACGAGACAAAAGGCCGACAAGTTTTGTAAAACAACAAACTACTATTACAGACATGTTTAATTTTTTATTAAAAAACCAGTTACGCAATGGTAAAGTTAAAGTACAACATAGAAAAAAGTATGGCCTTGTATAATACAATGCATGATGTGCCATGTAAAAAATCAAGTCTACTTCTAGTTTTACGTTCTGCAATGACATTTGTCTTTTTTCGTTGTTGTTTTTTTAATGGCTCACCAAGCAATATAGCCTCCATATCAACTTCCACTCTTCCTTGTTCTAGTTTTTTGAGCAAACAAAAGACTCGGGGTAATCTTTTCCGACGATTACCTGCCACCCCCCTAAGATACCTCAAATATGTTTTGGGTTCTTGGAATCGGTCTACTTCATTTGGTTTCTTTTATTTTTTGTGAAATATGGTGGTAACACAACCTTTCTGTTTCTCCTAGGTAAACTCCCGTCATCCCCAGTTGTATGGACTCCGTTGTTCACATTATAAAGACAGCAACTAGCATTGTCTGTTGGCGTTCCGCCTTGTTGCATGTAGGTGATGATGCCACCGGATTTTGACTTGGTTCTTTGATGATTATCTCACATCGAGTACATAGAAGGAGCTATGAAAGACAGCAGTGACAGCATTTGCAATATTTAGGTGTTGATCCTTTGTGTTTAAGACACTCCCGTAATCTTCAGTCGCTTGGACCCGATGGTTCACCTTATAAGGATAGCAACTAGCATCGTCTCCTCTCTTGAATATTTCACCTTATTTCATGCCTTATTTCGATGCTTGTCTAGAAAGGAGCTATGCAGTAACACATATTTTGAGATATTAGTATTTTTATGTTTGTCGCCATTATGGTTTGTCGGCTATATGGTCTGTCGGCCTTTTGTCTATCTGCCTTTTGGCTGTAGGCCTTATAAGCTATCCACCTTATGTCCAAGCGGCCTTTTGGCTGTCGGTCTTTTGACCATGTCGACCTTTTGTCTTGTCGGTCTTTTGGATGTCGGCCTTTTGTCCTACACCCGAGAGAGAGAGAATATGGTCACATAACAGGTTTATTATTTATTATTGATTTATTACTTATTTTATTTATTTTATTTTGTACAATAGTTGCCTTATCACATTATAAGTTTGAACTGCAAAGAAACTAAACTGACAAGAGCACACCGTCACCAATAAATGTAACTATGAAACAGCCGTCAATTTGGGGAAAGATTGGGGTCGGGACCCCTCCAACCCCCCCCCCCCCCCCCCCCGGGACCCGATCCCTCTCTCCCAAATGACCTACAGACAGATATACTGTCGTGTCAATGTCCTTGTAGGTCTGCCTATATCACAACAGCGACCAGGCGAATAATTACTGGGAGATCGTGTGTCACATATAAAATAACATTAAAAAAATAAGAAACAGAAAGTCAACAAAAACCGCTGCTAGATTTAGGTGAAACAGAGTCTGCGCAAGCGCTCAAGTAGGTCATACTTGGACGTAGGAGGCCGGTCTGTGTAAGTATAGATGCACCATCCAACTAGGGGGTCATCCATAAATGACGTCACACTTTTTGGGACTATTTTTTCCTAACCACTCCCCTCCGTCGTACCACGTCACAAAAAGCCAGACCCTCCCCTAAAATGACGTCACACATTAGCGTACGAACCCCCTCAAAATTGTGGATGTATTTTTTTAAACATCAACTTTTTTTTTTCTAAAACCTATGCTGAGCTCGGTCAATATAGAGAGGGTCGAGAATGTTAATCAATTTCTATTCTAATTTATTAGAACAGTTTCCTAAAACTCTAAATAACGGTTAAAATTTAGTTTCTAACTTTATTTTTTTTAATGCAAGAGTGTGATTTCACATAATCTGAACACACCCTCCCCCAATCACACATCGTCACAAAATTACCCCCCACCCCACTTACGAGTGTGACGTCATTTACCCTTAGGCTTTGGTGGTGTTGTTTAATTATTGGATACAAATACCGTATAAGGCATTTGTTGTTAAGAGACTGAGTGAAATTTTATTATCATCGTCAAAATGGAAAATTTCGAAACTAAATACCTATGCGGGTTTCTACGCAGCTAAATGTAGACTAGGTGCGCTTTGAAGTGTTCTCAGATTATATTTTGGTGCCTAACCCAACAGCCGTAGAGTAGGGGCTTGCCCTCAAAGGGGGGAGGGGATGCTCGGCAGAATATATCCGTATATAATTTTTTAAATGTGTTTTGAACTGCATCGGAACACAACAAAAACTTTGCTGCACGACAGCGTCGTACGTAGCCTTGAATTAACTGGAATTACAACGGATACATATTGGATATATATATATATATATATATATATATATATATATATATATATATATATATATATATATATATATATATATATATATATATATATATATACCTGAATAGTGTCATCCCCCCCACCGCCCTCTGAGATTATGTGACGCCTTGAGTTAATACGGATACCACTCGGTCACTCAGGCGCCAATGTCGAAATGTGCACATAAGCCCAAGGTTCATACTATAAAAATATAATGTCTGAAATGGAGATTCCATCTTGCAGCTAAGAAAGTTTTCTTTTTTAAGTTTCAGTGTTACATCTGTCTTACCGGTAAGCACAACACCTTGGCCTTTAAGACGCGCCGTTTTGAGATGATTGTATATTTATAATTTGATCCGGTTGGAAATTGTTTTCTTGTGACGCCGACCATATGTTTAAAGGCTAGTCTGTTTGTTGTATGATCCTGTGTGGATTTCTCCATCAGCACTGGTGTAGGGTTGCAGATGTGCCCTGTTGTGTTGTCTCCTGGCGGCTGGGCAGAGTGCTGACCACACGACGCTTAGGTCACGGGAACAGGTGAACTCTACTTCACCTGCACCGTTGGGCCGTCAGATTCAAAACGGTATTTTAACGCGAGCCGAGGATACTTTTTTTTTTGTTGTTGCTATAAACGATATGACATTAACACCTTGCATCAACCCTAACCTTGACCTTTATCTTGATCCTAACACTTAGCTTTACTATGACCTTCCTCTCCTACTTAACCGTTAACCCGGTCACTAACGCCTATTTCGAACGAAAATGATATAAACACCATACATTGTGCAAGTATTGAGCCCCCCCCCCCCCCCCGAAGAAAGTCAATCGCTCCCCGTCCCACCGAACGAAATGGAATTTATATAGAGAATATATACTTTTAACAGTGTCTCCCGCCCCCCCCCCCCCCCCCCCCGAAAATTTTAGTCCGCCCCCTCCCCGAAAATGCCTGGAAGAAACACTGGTTACGACATGTATATTGACAATAAGGACGACATAGAGAATAGGGGCTCTTGAACTTCTAGATTCAAACCGTGTCGTAGTTGTGTGCCTAGGTCATGGATCATATATTGAAATTTTCGGGGGTGGCGGTAGACTTTCTTCGGGGGGCGGACACTGTTAAAACTATATATTTTCTATATAAATTATATAAATTTCATTTCGTTCGGGGGGGGGGGGGGGGCGGTAAAAAATTTTCGTGGGGGGGGGGGGGGGGGGGCTTAGCCCCCCCGAAGAGATGCCTGGAAGAAACTCTGAGTCAGTGGTGTAGCTACCGTAAAGCCAGCGTAAGCAAAGCATAGGGGCCCAAGGCAAATAGGGTCCCTTTTTCGAGTCTGAGGGGGGGGTGAAAATCGAAAGTCAGAGGGGGGGGGGGTGCAAATCGAAAGTTTGTCCCCGGTCGCCAGGAAGGGTCGATACGCCTCTGAGGGGCCCACTAACACTTTTTGCATAGGGGCTCCTAGCTACGCCACTGCTGGAAGTGTGGTACAGCTAGAACTATGGTACAGCTAGAACTATGGTACAGCTAGAACTATGGTACAGCTAGAACTACGGTACAACTAGAACTACGGTACAACTAGAACTATGGTACAGCTAGAACTATGGTACAGCTAGAACTATGGTACAGCTACAACTATGGTACAGACAGATCTACGGTACAGCTAGAAGTGTCGTATAACTAGAACTATGGTACAGCTAGAACTATGGTACAGCTAGAACTACGGTACAGCTAGATCCACTGCACAGACAGATCTACGGTACAGCTAGAAATATGGTACAGCTAGAACTACGGTACAGCTAGAACTACGGTACAGCTAGAACTACGGTACAGCTAGAACTACGGTACAGCTAGAAATATGGTACAGACAGATCTACGGTACAGCTAGAAGTGTCGTATAACTAGAACTATGGTACAGCTAGAACTATGGTACAGCTAGAACTATGGTACAGCTAGAACTATGGTACAGCTAGAACTACGGTACAGACAGATCTACGGTACAGCTAGAACTACGGTACAGCTAGAACTGGTACAGATAGATCCACGGTACAGCTAGAATTATGGTACTGCTAGAAGTGTGGTATAGACAGAACCACGGTACAGCTAGAAGGAATGAGGAGTGTGATTCAGACAGAACTACCTGAACTAGTTTAGGTTGTTAAGAAATACATTTTTAATAAACAATTGAGGTTACTTAAACAGGATGCGTATTTTCGTATGTTCAATGTGAAACAGTCGCTGTAATCATCGCCTAACCAAATCCTGATCTCAAGCGTTGAACTCAACTGACAACATTACAAAATAATTACTCAGTTATGTCCCTTTACTGCTGCTTTGGTAAGGCGCATGACTTCTATGTGAACATATTGGTAGATCATCACACAGCAAAATAAACTAATGAGCTCGATTAAATTATCTACGTTCGAGCACATTTTTTATAATACTTCATCTAAATTAGTCATCGCGACGTGTTTTTTTTTTAAACTTAGGCTTGATTCTTGTACTGTACACTTTCTTGTATGTTTTGTTTGATTCTGGATTTATACAGTAGTATATATATATATATATATATATATATATATATATATATATATATATATATATATATATATATATATATATATTGGCGTACATTCTTGTACACTTCTTTTACGTTTGGTTTCTATCTGGCCATTGTGATTGTGTTTATTTAAGTAAGCCTACACACATTTTTTGAACTAGTTGGAAAAACGAATCTTCAACATTTAATAGTTATAATAGGTCAGTAGAACAGCATGGCCTAGTGGTAGGACGCTAGACTGCTAACCAGAAAGTCTCGAGTTTGAATCCAGGTTAAAATCAGTTGAGCTTCTTTGAGTCCACCCACACTATCCCTTCATATGTGGAGATCACAGAAACAGGTGAACTCTACTTCACTCGCCCCATGCACCATCAGTTTCAATTAGGGAACTTGATACTGCAGCAAAGAAAAGAGGTTCTAATTGTTATTACAATTGAACTGTTTCAGCTGAGTTAATTGTTTTTCATCAAACTAAAATTCAATGTATGTCTAATCAAAACCTTAAACATCAGTTTATAACAAGTTTTTATTTCTGTTTAAAGAAATCATACATCAGCAATACACAAGACCATAATCACAGTATACAAGGCGTTTATCTGTGATGTATTTACATTGAGATATCACTAGTACAAATGATAACAATACATTTAGTTTATCACTGTATACTAGGCATTTGTGTATGTGATATTTACTCACCAATATCACACATACAATTGATAACAGTACATTCAGATAAATTGTTTTTATTAACAGCTTTAACAAGAAAATTAAATGCTACAATTAGTAGCAAAACAGGAATTTATACATTGGAAGATAATTTTTTAAAATTAATGTTTAAATAAGAATTTTACATGTTTTATGTTAATGATTTCTATCTCTGAATATTATAATATTTTAACATTTATAAAAAAGAAATGATTACTGAATTTTTAAAAAAAATTAATTTGTGAAAATGTTTGAAAAATGTTAGATGTCATACTTTTTTCATCCCTGATATAATAAACCAAACAAGTAAAAATGGAAAATAGTTTTATATTTAAAAAAAAATTACAATAGCCTTACTGCAGGTCAAGAAAAAATGGAGGGTATGCTCATATTATTAAGAAAACTAGAACATCTATATGATTAAAATCATCACTTTTGTCTAGGTTTTATTTAGCTTTGGTACTGAATTCACAATCAGATTTAGATTAGTCAGCGTTATATTTTGTCATAGGAGTCAACATTATCCGTCTGTTATAAACGTCTTGATATTTGTGTATAAAGTCAGCGTTATATTTAAATCTAGGGGTTGACTATATCTGTATCTGTTGAGAACTCTGGGTTAGATGTGGATGGATCTAGTTCTGCAATATCTGGTTGCAGGGTGATGCTGCTAAGATATCCCTCCACCGGGCTAGCCCCGCGCGTAGTGGTGACTTCTGTCTTATCAGTTTCCAGTGGTGTGAAGTCTTTGTCTTGTGACTCGGTCTCACCAAGAACATCAGCTAAAGGAAGGAAATAATTATATCTATGAATACACTACACAGCAAGCTTGCTAAAATAATATATAGGGTCAAATTTATAGTTACAGGCAAAACTAATAACAATTAAGCTCTTTCAGGTTAATTAGTATTTATGTAACGACAGAACGAGATTTTTTTTTAACATTGGAATATTTGTTTGAATTTTGTTTTAGGTAAAAATTCAAATTAAGTAGCAAGATAATTATAATAGTTTCTGATTTGCCAAATCAAAAGTAACACACACAAATTTTTAAAATATAAGAATTTAAAATTTTTTAGAAAATTTAAATAAATTTGCAATTCATTGTTTTTAAAATTAAAAACCACAAACCACAAAATAGTTTGAATATTTTTTATGATTTAATTCACTTTGATTTGACATAGTTGTTGATGTTTGAAAATTTGTTTTTCTTGCATGAGTGTATGTAATCATGTTATGTATTCAAATAGGTAGGTGGTTTTTTTTGTCTGGTTATTATATTTGACATTCTCTTAAAGATGACTGAAAGATGACTGAAAGATGACTTAAGCCTGGGTAAACAATCACTTTCAAACTCTTGCACAAGTCTCTGAACTCTATGATATGGAAATGTTTCTTATTGTTGCTATGTGATGGAGACTAATTTAAATGTGTGCAGTAAATGGGAGACTACTATGACATTAGAAGAAATTGCCTTTGGATGCTCTGATGTCCCCTTGTATGATGCCCAGTTCAAACACAATATCCTGCGAACACAATAAAGAAAAGTTTGAATTGTTTAATTAGTCTTCAAATTAAAATAAACTAAAATAATAATGCACATTATTTTTTTTAAAGACGCCCAAGATAAATATGAAGACATAGGAGGTTAATTTCCTTAGTTTAAATTTTTAAAAATATATTCTTCATCTCTACTTACAATTCTAATTAAATTGTGTTAATTATTATTTTTCAAATTTATGCCAAATTATGTTGTTTTTTTTTTTTGTTTTTTTTCAAATAAGTATTTAATTTCTCATTTTCCTTTAGGATAATTTTTGAAAATTAGAACTATAAAACTACAGATTGTAAAGAAAAAGATGTGATGCCTGTTTCAATGATGTGATTATAGACTGAATAAACAAATGTGTCATTTATTTCCACGTACCTCAATACCATTCTTGATACCTTGCTTGGTCTCCAGGGTTAAATATATGTCCTCTACAACATACCAGTAGCCTTTAGGGTCCATTGCCACAGGAAATGAGAAAACAATGCCTTCTGGGACTCCATACCAACCTAAAATAGATTTCTGATATTATTATACAGTAAAGTAATTGTGCTTGTATACTAAGGTAATTTAAATGCACTTAAAACATCAATAAAATATCATTAAAGAAAGGAATCTTAAAAAAATTAAAACGATTAAGAATATACTACATATTGCTTTAAAAAACTAAATACCCTCTGAAGTGTGATTTCACATATTGTTAGAAAGACAAAGAGAAAAAATAGAAAAATATAAATTTATGATAAGGCTTAATTTTTAAGGCTGATCTAAAACTTTAAGAATCTTGTGAGGAAATGTTAAAAAATGCATGAACATGCCCTCTCAATACCTCCCTCCCCCCCTCCCCCACCCCTCGTGGTATAAGTCTGCATATCAAAACACAGACAGAAATCAACCCACTACAAAGAGTGGTCACCATGATGTGAGTAAGCAAGAAAAAAGTGATTATGGCCCTTTGCTATAACAAGTTCAGAATAATTAAAGAAAATATACATATAGAGGAAAGAAAAAGATTTTTTTTAAAATATAAAAACCTTCAGAGTGGACGTCAAGAGAAAACTTTTTTAAATATTAAAACCTTCAGAATGGACGCCAAGAGAAAAAAAAAATTTAAATATTAAAACCTTCAGAGTGGACGCCAAGAGAAATTTTTTTTTTTAATATTAAAACCTTTCAGAGTGGACGCCAAGAGAAAAAAAAAATTTAAATATTAAAACCTTCAGAGTGGACGCCAAGAGAAAAATTTTTTTTTAAATATTAAAACCTTCAGAGTGGACGCCAAGAGAAAAAAATTTTAAAATATTAAAACCTTCAGAGTAGACGCCAAGAGAAAAATTTTTTTTTTAAATATTAAAACCTTCAGAGTGGACGCTAAGAGAAAAAAAAATTTTAATATTAAAACCTTCAGAGTGGACGCCAAGAGAAAAAATTTCCCCATGGGGTGATCCCCTGTACCAGTGCCGTAAGAGGGTAGAGATGGAGTTAGCTGCGCTCATACTTGTGACTCTACCAATAATTCTTGAAACCTAAACAAAAAATAACGACTGCCTCTTGTACACAAAACTAAAATCATTTTCTTTTTTGATTGTTACTATTAATAATTTAATTAGTTAATAAATACTTACCATTTTCGACATTTAAATTTTAAAAATTTTTACCACAAAACAATTTCTTCATCTTTTGTTTATAATTATTTAGTTATGTATTAAAACTTCTCTATCAATTTCCACACAAAAAAGCAACAGGCCTACCAACCTTGATATTTCTTGAGGCTACCAAACCAGGGAGCTCTGCACTGATCCATTTATTCTCATGCAGCATCTCTATAGCACTCACTGAATACCTGTGTAAAATAACGCAACAGCAAATTCACCAAAACAATAGCAAAGTTATAAAGGTGGCTGTAAAAAATTTTAAAATTAAATAATAACCAATAAAGTCTTGTGTAGGATCTAGACCTAAAATATGTGACTAAATAATAACAATAAGGACCTAATCTAAAATATGTAACTGAATAATAACCAATAAGGACCTAGTCTAAAATATGTAGCTAAAACTAACCAATAAGGACCTAGTTTAAAATATGTAGCTAAAACTTACCATAAGGACTTAAGTAGGACCTAGTCTAAAATATGTAACAGAACACTAACCAATAAGGACCTAGTCTAAAATATGTAATTGACTACTAACCAATAAGGACCAATGATAGCACCATCATATCCATGGACACGACACTGACTCACATCCAGGTATCGCTTCCCGTTGATGTTACCCCAGACCAATAAATTGACCACTCCTGGTGAAAATAATTTTAGTCATCAATTATTCATGCTAAAATATAAAAATTATTAAAATTAATATCTATATACAGAAAACAATTCACTTCAAATAATGTGCTTTTTTTTTTAATTTCATACCTAGATAACATAAAATGTTTATAAGATTCAATTTTAAATCTATCACGTTCATCTATTTTTAATATTTGCCAGTGAGGGCCAATGGATTCTGGCAGGTTTTAATTATGTCTAACTGGTCAGCATGGGTACGGCTGAATTAAATGTTTTGCTATATGGTCCAGATGAAACAAAGTAAAATTACATTTAAAAAACCAGAAAAATCTCAAATGATTTAGATACTTTAAAAGTCTAGATGATCTATGTAATTTAAAAGTCTAGATGTTTTAGATAATTTAAAACTCTAGATGATTAAGATAATTTAAAAGTCTAGATGAATTTGATAATTTAAAGTCTAGATGATTTAGATAATTTAAAAGTCTAGATGATTTAGATAATTTAAAAATCTAGATGATTTAGATAATTTAAAAGTCTAGATGATTTTGATAATTTAAAAGCCTAGATGATTTAGAAAAATTAAAAGAATGTTAAAACTAACCTGCTGGATTCACTGACAGTTTCTCTCCTATTATTGACTTTGCATGGTTTTCAACATTTGTCGCAACAGCCACAACATTCTGCCTAGCAAGGTTTTTTGCACTCTTGATTATCATCATAGCATTGACATTGATTGGGCCACCACCACAGACCAAAACCTGGAGATATATGTATCAAGATGTCAGGCCAATCTGAAGCACTTACATACCTTCACATAGTAGTGTTGACTTTAATACAAAATTACTTCTGCATATTCAAAAGCAAAGAAAGTTTTTTTTTTTTTTTAATGGTAATAGTAGCCTATGTCTTTAATTGTGATAAAACTGTTATGATTCTATACTTTTTTAACATGTGTAGTCTGTAAGACTCCAGAAAACTTGTTCAGTATAGCTTATAATTGGATTTTTATTTAGCAAAAATAAAAATTAATATAAATTCCAACAAAAGATGTTTGTTATAATTACAATTTTTTCAACATCAATATTTTGGCTGTCTAAATTCATAAAACTGAACTAATTACACTGCAATGTGTCTTATAGGTGCATGAATAGTGAGAAGTAAGTGTATCCTATAATTTTCAAACAACCAGAGTTGTTCTTTGCTAGAAATATCAATCATACACACCAACAAAGGGTGATTTAAAAAGTGATGTAAGTGCCAATAGATACTTTACAAAACAAGTATATCATCACACCACTCATATATTTAATACTCCATGCAGTATATAAATATAAAAAAGTACCAATTACAATTTTAAAACTTGAACTTAATGAATAATCTTACCTTACAACTTTTAAGAGCCTTTTCATTTATAATTGAACCGTAATATGAGAACAAGGTCTCATTTTTAATTAGCCACTCCTGCAAGGAATCACAGTCCTGTCTCAACACCTCATCCAGACAAATAATAATCTCGCAGTTTTCAAACGCTTCCTCCGCGCTGATGCAAACTTTGACGCTTCTTAAACACGGGTGCGCCAGATCTTCTGCCTCCATGGCAG
Source organism: Physella acuta (assembly GCF_028476545.2). NCBI lineage: Eukaryota > Metazoa > Mollusca > Gastropoda > Physidae > Physella > Physella acuta. Next base: position 128,744 of record NW_026732223.1, on the reverse strand, counting down.
TTCCTCTGACAGCTTCGACATCATCCTCCGACGTCACCAGCAGACGTATGTTCATCTCAACCTTAGGACCCAGAACTTTGCCTGATGTAACGGAGTGTATCAAGTGATAGCAGGTTGGGCTAATGGAGTTTGTGATACAGATATTAACTGGGTTGCTTAGGGAGCTGTAGTATCTCTCCTCAGCATCTAGCTCATCTTTTGTGATTTTGTTTTCAGCCCCTATCGACCTCATGTCGTAACTGTTCATTTCTGACTCTAAATCATAGTAGGCTTTGATGTACTCTTGGAATTCATTTGCTCCTCCTATAAGGACACCTTTCCCTCCCCTGTCTATTAATTCTCGCCATACTATTGGTGATGATGAAAATACCCATCCTTTTTCTGCACATGTGTCTTTTAGCCAAGCCTGTGTAAAATAACAATCATATATCAAAAAATTATTTACATTAATTTCTTTAACAATAGTCCATACACTACATGCTAGCATTCAATTTTAGCAGATTTTTAACACACTCTCCCACTTATTATATCATCACAAAATGCCGAAACGTTCCACCAGCCCATAAAATGATCATAATTATAAAGCAATGACATGTTGGTCAGCTTTTTTTAAAGAACAATTATACAATACAATTAGCTACATCATATTTTAAAGAAAACTTCCTCAAAAAACACATAAAAAATAATGTGTAAGCCTCCCCCCCCCCCCCCACCCCCTAGGTGAGATATTAAATCAAATTATTTTAGATACACTGGAAAAGTGTGAGGCTGATATATCACAGCAGTTGTAGAGATAGAAAACTGAAGAGAAGCCTAATTCGAGCAACGATACAACTCCACACACATGTGGTGATTCTAACCTAACGTACTCACATCCCATTGATCTGGCTGTACCATAATCTTGTGCAGTTTGAATTTTTTCAAGTTTTTTGCCAGACGATCACCTAAAAGTTCAATTCTGGCAAAATATGGGCAATCTGACCGCCCTGTTGTAGATTGAAATGTGCATTAACATTTTTAATAAATAAATAGAACTGAGCTGATTCATCTTAATTTTTTTTTATTGTAATGCAAACAATGGAGACCTATTATGTTTAACTTATACTGATATGGAAATAAAATGAAAGATTGATTGATAAACCACCTACTAAAAAAAATAGGCCTACTTAAAAAAAAATAAGCGTAACATGTAAACATTTCCATCCAGCTATTAGTAGTAGATTTGGTAGTTAGGGCAGATTAAATAATATATATTTAGGCCTATTAGTCTATTAGTAGTAGTCGTTATTGTGTAATAATTATAATAATAATTATAAGTTTAAACTACACTAGATTAAAGTGAATTTCATTAGTACGGTACATAACCGACGTAAAAAATACTTAAAATAGTAATTACAGTATTAGTAGTTTAGATAGAGGGATTGTAGAATATCAGATTATTACTTAATTACTTGTCTTATGGCTTAGCTTGTCTACTTACTCTACACTCTATAAAAGTCTAGTCCTATTATAATATATTATAGGCCTATATAATAATATATATTATATAGGCCTAGGCCTAATCTCACTAATCTATACTGTTCTATATTCTATACTGATCTAGATATTGTATGTGTACAATATGACAGTGTAGCCTGTGGCATATACTTAATACTATATACTAGTATATATATTAAAAATATTTTAAATAAATTGCGAACAAAATGTGAACTTTTTAAAACGATTTATTATTTTATTAGGTTATTAGGTTTTCTGTTACTACTCTATTTAACTTAACTCTACTTCTCTACTACACTACTACTCTTAACTACTCTAACTACTAGGACTAGGTCTAACTTTATTAATTTAAATGATAAAAACATATATAACATAGGCCATATTTAATATTTGTTATGATTTGGTGATATTGATAGCTAATAGATTCTAGATTAACGTAGTGTACTAAAATTGGTTGACGTGTGTTGTTTGTTTTGAATTTTATTAAAAATTTAAAATGTTTTGACTTGAGTTTTGAGTTTCAGTTGCCTCAGTTTGTCTTATTAATTTTTGCAAAATTAAGTTACTTTCTGACAAGCACATAATTCAGATATAATATTTGACGTAACATATATTAACTTCAGTAAGCTATTGTTATATAGAAACTAATATGAAGGCCTGGATTAAAATAATTTAACATATTTCACTCACCTGCGATAACGATTTTCGCCATCTTGTTGTATACTGTTGCTAGGACGGTTAACTTAAAAACATTAACTTTTTTGATGAAAATATATGATTCATTTCACGATTCATTTTTATCGCGTTTTTACTTTTACATTTTATTTGAAACAATAACCTAAATATACAATAGATCTAGTCTAGTAATAATTTTATAGTAAGGCCTACCGAATAATACTAATACTGAACATCTAACCTCAGTTATTCTTAAATCTTACGACATATTGGAATTTAATATTCAATTTAGAAAGTATCAACCCTATAAGATAAATAATTGTTCAACAATTTAGATATGTGTTCATACAAATAATTTACTAAATCACTTACAAGAAAGAATTATCTTCAATGCATAGACAGCGCAATTTATTTCCATGTTTATTTACAAAAATTACTAATACAGCTCAAAGACTCAAAGAATCCAAATAACTCTTCAAATTTTGGCTAACTAATTTATCGCGTAGTCACGATTTAAAAAACAAAACATGTTAGTGTTAGTATGCAGGCAACAAACAAAGACAGAGTCCGTACTACAATTCAAAATATTTATTAAATGATTAGACGGCTTAGTAACTAAATTTCATAAAGTGTCGTCCATAAACGACGTCACACTCCAAGGAAGAGGGGGAATTCGGAATTTTACGACGAGGTGAATGGGGTGCAGAAAGTGTAACATCACTAGAGTTTCTTCCAGGCATCAAAAAAGTCTGGAAGAAACACTGGACATCACATCATAAAATAATGTTAAAACTGATTTTTAGCCGTTTTGAAGAGACTTTTTTGTATAGTAATATACATTGTTTAACTTAATAGCTACTCAGCGTTGACCAAGATTAGAAATTAATTTTTAGAAAGAAATCGATGTTTTGAAAAAACTAAAAATGCAATTTTGATGAGGGGACTGTAGGCTGGAGTGCGACGTTTTTTTATGTGGGTGTATGGCTTTTTTGTGGCAATGTGTGGCGATTGGGTGTGGGGTGAATAAAAATGGTCACAAAAAGCGTGACTTCATTTATGAATTATTTCAGAGTGAAAAATAAAGCATGCAAAAGAATGCAATAAAAAAAACAACTTAAAAATGCAATAAAAATAAGGAAATTAATTAAAAAATTCTTAAGGTATAGCAGCAAAAATAATAAAGTTGGTCGCATAAGATCATTAAAATCCGATTTTAACAATTAGAAAATAAACCCCAATTTTCTTTGTCTTTCCCAGCAAAAATAAAAACGTTGTTCGAACAAGATCTTATTAAAATTTGATTTACAAAATGGAAACATTGCACATTATGATTCTAGTATTTAAATTCGCCATAGGCGTGGATAGGTGGTTTTCATTTTATTATTATTTTAGATTTGTTTGGTAACTCTGGCTTTCAAATTCTCTAATTTTACTTTTGCTAAATTGTTTAAATTTTTAAAATCTATATAATTAGAGGTTTAAAATGTTAGTTATGTTGGTCAAAATCTCTCAATTATGTTGTGTATAATGAGATTACGATTGTTTGTAGCACACAATGTTTGAACTATTTTCGAATTTTTATCGCTTAAAAAATTAAAAAACTGTGTTAATAATACGTAAACACAGTTATAGAAAGCAATCGTTGTGTAAACTCTATTGCTTTGGTCGTATCTTCATCTCGGTCATTTTTATTTTAAGGTCCGGCAATTTTTCTTTGTCTTTGATCAGAGCAAGCCATTGCATATCTGGCCACTTCTCGTTCAAGTTTGACACCTTGCAGCTTTTGAACCACCATCCACCGCCGCAGTCCTCGGCACAGTTTATATTCGACTTATCATTGTCGCGGTCCCAAGTGCTGAAAATAAATATTATTTTTTTGTAACATTGAATACGCATTGTAAGTTGGGTGTTGTTTTTTTTTACAAGCTTTTATTTAACTTGATTGTCTGTTGTGTTTCGTCATGGGTCAAAACTGTCGAGCGAAATTTCAACTTTTTATTTTTACCAGGCCGATTTCTTTCAAATTTGACACGTAAGTCACGGTCCGATGATATTGCAATATGACATAAAATTTAACTTAATTGGATGCTTATAAAATGTATTTCTATAATGATATTAGTTGTGTTTGTTGTTGTCCAAGACAAGATTTTTGTTTTCTTTCCAACATAAATATAGAATGGACGAAGTAAAAGACCCAGAACGCTGAAAATGTACCAGTGGGTCATCCATAAATGACATCACGCTTTTTGACGATTTGTACCTCCCGCCCCTCCACTCCGTCACATATCGTCACAAAAAGCCAGCGCCCCCCCCCCCCCCCGCCACCCCCTCTAAAATGACGGCACACCTCAGCCTGCACCCCCCCCCCCTCGAAATTGCAGTTGAATTTTTCTTAAAACATCGATATTTTTCCAAAATCTAGTCCGAACTCTGTCAAAATAGAGTATTTTAATCCATTCCTATTACAATTTACTAAAACAGTTTTCTAAAACGCGAAATAACGGCTGAAACCCGTTTTCTATCAATGCTTTTTTATAATGAAGAAGTGTGACTTCACACCATCTGAACCCCTCCCCCCCCCCCCCCCCCCCCTTTCCCCTCATCACACACCATCACAAAATTACGGACTCATCTCCCCCCTACGAGTGTGACGTCTTTTATGGACGATCCCTGGCCCTTTCTCCACCGTTGTAGAATGTGTTAACTAATGAGGTCGCATGGATTTATCTGTTATTGAATGTAGGCGTTGTCGTAACGAGAAGCATGCAGGAAAGGCGAGACACATTTTATTTCTATTGAATAAATCGTCGCCTGGAAATAGTATTTTTGTTTATTTTATTTTTTTTAAATTATTTTAAAAGTGGACTGGACCCAAAAGCATACCTAAAGGGCATCCCTTTATGGTACAGCAGAGAGTCCCCTGCCGTGCCAGAATGTCCAGCGATATCCAAAGTAAAATCGTTGCTCTCGTCTAGCAGTTTGAAGTAGGCGTACTTGGCGTAGTAATTCGTGTCCTCAAGCCTCAGCACAACCATCAGTTCGTGTTGTACCTGTTAGAGGAAGTAGTGCGCAGAGAGGTTAAACATGAAGATGAGTAGGCGTATTGTATCCGGGAAAATCTTGCTTGTCCCAGATCACGTGACCTGAATATAGTTGTACCGGAAGTTAATTTGTCGAGGGTCGCGTGTTGTCTTGTTCTGTAGTGTTCTCAAAAATCCAAGATGGATTGAAGATAGTAATTCTTAAAACACGGACATTGTGTAACTAACTTAACTTTCAATAGTAGTTACGATTTCCGGATTAGTTGAAATTGTTCACAGAAACACTTAAAACACACGAAGCCAGTAAAGTTCAACTTCCTTCTCAAATAGTATTTACTGCAGTAGGCCTCGGCCTACTTCATAAACCCACCCATAAATAGTAGTAGTTGTAGGCTACCTAGTATCCCACTGTAGCTCCACATTCTACCCATAAATAAAAAAAAAATAAGCAAGTAAAGTGCTTTCTAGCCTAAAATTAAAGCAGCATCTCACTCTTTTTTCCCTTTTGTCCAAGTCGTGATTCCATTAAAGAAAAAAAAAATGTGTCTTGACTAAAGCTAAACTCAACGTATCCTAACGAATTCTGAATAAACACAAAACACCAAACCATATGCGTGGTAAGGACAACACTTACCAAAATTTTGGACAAACACAAAACGTATCAAATTATATCTTTAAATCAATACTAGCAGGCTACAATTACTACAGATAAAATGCCTGTCAAAGACTACAAACAGGGGTGGACTGGCCTGCCAGTCTATCGGGAAATATTCAGTTGGGCTCACAGGTACAAAAAATCCCCGTGGGCCTCGGGAAAGATGCTGTAATAGGCCTTCTAATTCTTTGATTTTTTTAAATGAATAATTTGTCGCGTGAATTCCATCAACACAAGGATGATTATCAGGCTTTGATTGAGAACAAATGCTCAATGGATATTTTTTTTTATTTTTATCTAGAGTTGGGGGTCCCTTTTAAAATCTCCAGGGCCTTATGGACACAGCCAGTCCACCCCTGCGCCCTAAACAGGCCTACCCAACACGGGCATGCAAGAGCTCTGACCACTGCCGTCTTACCTGTGAGGTTGCCAGGTGTATGTTCTGGTTGCCCAACCAAAAGTCTCCGCTCACGTCTTACCTGTGAGGTTGCCAGGTGTATTTTCTGGTTGCCCAACCAAAAGTCTCCGCTCACATCTCCAAACCCGTCTCTGTACTCCTCCCATGTCCTGTTCATGTCGAGGCCTTCGGAGGTTCGGCGCTAGAAATATCGGAATGTTTAGTGCATGAGTGGCGTACAGCGGTCCAAGTGGTAAGAAATAACATTTTGATTTGATTCAAACAATTAAGCCGTACTTAGATTTGTATCATGGAGAATCGTTCCACAAAGGTTGGGGCTTGGGCTTTGCTTAGAGTTTTAGCTAGAGTTGGATTTTTTATTAGGACAAGATGTGAACAGGTGGAGGATTAAGCGCGTAACAATGATGTGTCGTTATCGAAATTGTTAGCAATATTAACATGTGTGGGTATGAATCTTGAATCAGTTATCTTTTTATTATAATATTTGAAAACATGCTATTAGGACTAAATTTCTCGATTTCAAAACTTTTTTCTCCATTTCATATGAGATTAAAAAAAAATGTTCTAAATTACATGATACATAGTAAAGTACCCCTTTCAGACATTTAAACGTTCTATATAGATTTCATGTTTATTGACCAATGCATTAGATGAGATGGTGTGGTCAGCACTATGCCCAGCAGCCTTTACTTTCTTCAATACGAGTCAGGTACTCATTAGAGCTGGCTGTACTCAGCAGTGTTTCTTCTTGACTTTTTTCTTCGGAGGTAAACTTGACATTTTCGGGGGGGGGGGGGGGGGGGGGGGGCGGACAACTATTTCCGGAGTGGGGGGAGGGGCGGACACTGTCAAAAGTATATATTTTCTATATAAATTCAATTTCGTTCGTGCCCTCCCCCCCCCCCCCCCCCCCCCCCCCCGAAGAGATGCCTGGAAGAAACTCTGGTACCCAGGAGCGTTCTACAATCTCAAGTCAGAATCGAGATCTAAACTCGAGACTTTCGGGTTAGCAGTCGAGCACTCTACCAGCTGGTCACCAAGACAACCTGTGTCCGACCTGGTCACCATGACAACCTGTGTACGACCTACCTGAATGACAGTCCAACGACCGCCATCAGTCTGAGCGTCACACAAGACGACTGTGTTGTTGACGGAGGTGTGTTTCGTTCTGGGTTCAAAGTCGATTTTCTTCGGACTGTTGGTGGACTCGTCGCATGGGAACTTTCGAGAAGATACAGTATACAAGTTTAGTAAACTAACAAAGTAAGGGGAGTGAACTTTTATAGTAGGAAGGGGAGGTAATAATTATGGTGGGTATTGGGTAGATTAGCCTACATAATTTAAGCATGAGGATGAGAATATTTATGGTTGCTTAGAAGGGAGGTCACAACTGTAACGGAGAGACAACTTTAATTTTTTTTTTAAATAAGGGGAACATTGTCATGTAGAAGTGGAGAAAAGCTATGGAAGAGATCAGTAAAAGGTCAAATTTGAAGTAGGGGAATGTAAGCAGAAAATAGAAGGGAGTCATCTTATTTTAGCCAGTTAAGTGCAACTATAAGGGCTGAACTATCATAACACAGTAGAACACAATTTTTAAAAAAAAAAATTATAAATAACACAGTTACACTAAAAACGTACACAGAAAAATTAGAAATAACATAGTTACTCTGAAATACTATACAGCAACTCTATTTCAAAATGTTACATTGCATTAAGCACATTTCACACATATAGTGGAAACGTTTCACAGCTGGAACTCAACTGATGCTGTACAAGCACTTGTGCTATCAAACAATCTAGTGGACACTTACACCCCCCCCCTTGCTTAACACCAACACTTGTATTTACTGGAAATTGTGTGCACAGGTTCTATGTATCTGGGATGTGCATCCTCTCACACTTACCCTCTATTCTTTAAAAAACAAACAGCATCTCCACACCCCGATGCAAAGAAATCAAAACCCATCGACCACTCCGGTTTTAGAATAAGAATCACTTATATATAAAAATATATACATTTACCAATGTCTACCCCCTCCCACTGAAAAATTTAGTCAGCCCCCCCCCCCCCCCCTCTAAAGTTCCATGTAACCCCCCCCCCCCCCCCTCTCCATCCCCGGAGAGAAAAAGTCTGAAAGAAATACTGATAAGGATATCCACCCCTTTCCTAAGAAACCCTATCTTAATTTTCCTCCCCCTATACCCCCCTCCCCCAACACACACACACACTTCAAATTTCATTTAATGTTAAAAATGAATTATTATATGTACATGTACTTAAAATATAAAACCCAAAGTAAATCAATTTAAAAATTACCCAAAATTTGGAACAGGTCGCTGTAAGAATAATGTTACTCTCTTGTTTGTTTATTTCATTCAGATAAGTTTCCACTTTGCCAGCGAGATTTCCGATACTATTTTTAGCATCGCGAGCTGTGTCTTCCGAGGCCGTGCTCATACTCTCCAACCTAGCTGTTATGTTGCCAACGACGCTGACCAAACCTCTCTCACACTTTTCCCCTGACTGCTTCGCCGATGTGCTGCAAACACCTGTGTGATCTAGTACGGCCGCGTTAAAACTTTTCGCAAGCTTGTCATTTTCCTTGAGAACATCTTGCACTGTCGCGTCCATTTTCTTGGTTAGACTTGTATTCACTGATTTTATACTCTCGCTAAAACCCTCCAAGACTTCCTTGACTTTATTTTTAATTTCATTTAGTATATCTGGAAGAATTATACTTTTTATTTCCTCTGCCAATTGTTTTGCGTTGGGCGATACAACCAGTGACCGTGAGTCTTCTTGGTTTGACTCCAACTGTATCCAGCAGTGGTATATACCCTCACAAACTTTTTTATTTGTACTGTTGTCTCGCAAGCGTATCGTCACCACTCCATACGACTCGTTCAGAGATCCCTTTTCATTAACGACAGACAGGCAAGGCTCGTTGATGACGTTGACTTTCTCCTTTTTCGAGGTGTCTATTAACGCGAGGGGGTTGTCTCTGCGCCCGTCCCTGAAGATTTTGATGGATAACACATCGTCGGCAGCCACCGTACACTTTAGCTGGGCGCAGTCGTCGCTGTTAGCGGGCTCGGTGATGGTGAAGTTGATGTTCAGAGCTGTGGATGAGATCACACGGTTTACGCTTGCAACAGCCGTCAGTGGCGTTGCTAGGAGAGGGTGGATGGGGCGACTGCTTCGGGGTGCCCGTCCTTAAGTGATGGGATGGGGGGGGGGGGCGCCAAAGGGGTAGAAAATTATTTAAAAGCTCATTCTAAGCTGCATTATTGTTATATTCAAGATCGATGTTAAGAATAGTGACTACTAATTTTAACTGATTTATACATCAATTGTGTGACGCCAAATTACTCAGTGACTGATAAAAAGCGCCGGTAAGTTTTACAAATGGGGAGGGGAGAGCGCCTTTACGATAACGTAAATAACTATATATAACGGAGGGGGGGGGGCTCAAAAATGATATGTTGTACCGGGAGCCGAAATGGGTCGCTACGCCTCTACTAAAGGAAGGGGTGTGGTATTTGTGACTCTTGTCCAGGGCCATGGAGGGGGGGGGATACCTGAGCTTAAAGTTTTAGCAATTATAAATTTTAAAAAAATACTCAACTAGGCCTAGATCTAGTAAGCTTTAAAAAGTTTTTGATTAGATACTTATGTATGATGAGACGGCGAGGCCTAGAGATAGAGAGCTAGACTGCTAACCCGAAAATTAGTACTTAACTACCGTTAGTGAAAGCAAAGGCGGCTGGGCGTAGCGCTGACCACGCTATCCCTTCATGTGCCGAGGTCTCTGAAATAGATGCACTCTGCTGCATCTACCCATGTGTCTTGCGCATGAACGGGAAAAGATGATGATTTATGTGTAACCGTATGGGTATCTTAAATCACTTTACATATAAATTCATAATATGTGTTTGAATATTTCATTAGTAAGCCTACATTTTCTTCATGCCGGTAATTAAAAAAATAAGAGCTAGTTTTTTTTTGTTTTTTTTTTAAAGCATCTAGATCTACAAGCAATTAAAAAAAAAGAAAATAAATCAAACTTTTTATACATATAATAACCTGCGTCATGATTTACAAAGCCACTAATGATGTGCGATGATTCTAAAAATGTAAATTAAACCGCTTTAAAACATTTATGTTTTCTTTAGAAAATACATTTTATAAACAGAGAAAATAAAGTTGGCCCAAGTTCTGTGAAAATTAACCGTGGGTTAATGGGTTAATTTTTTTTCTCTTTATGCCAAACTTAACCCCCCCCCCCCCCTCATTAAACAGCCGGATGGTTAAAAAAAACAACTAAATATTGCAAAGTTCTTTAAACAACGTAACTAGTTATGTGAATAGTTTGAGATGGCAAAAATACTTACAGAGAGAAGAGTTAACCATCCCACAGATGAAGCAGGCTAGGAAAAAATGGACGAATTCACGTTTTGTTTGCCGCATGTTTGAAGCCAAATTTTATTTCGGCTGTTATTCAAACAGTGGTCAAACGATAGTCGCACAAATATATTTATTTTTTAAATTTGCCAATACTTTGCTATACCACACTAAAATTGTTTAATTAAAAAGTGCTAGATCTAGATCTAGGCCTATTAGGCCTACTGCAGTTCACTTCTGCTTATGTGTCGTTTGAAGGGAGCCAATGTGAACGCTCACAAAAAGGATGCTATTCTATGTGCTCGTGATAAGAGGTTTTTTGTTTTGTTTGTGTAACTGAAAACATAGACTGGCTCTGTTACGACGGCGAAGAATTCTAAAATTAGTTTTTTTCCCGCGCATGCGTACTGAGTGAATGGTATTAGCTTTAAGCTTATGTTATAAGAGACTTTACCATGAACAATTTTTGTAAAGTCTTTCATCCGTTGAAAAAATTACTCTAATGCATTGATAATGGGATGGTTTTAGATACCGATGTTCGATAATAGACTCTTCCTTAAAATAGGTGTGTTGGGTTGTTAGTAGTATTCTCGACTAATTTTATGGTTAGAAATTATAGTTAGGCGCAGTGGCGTAGCGAGGTCGGGTGTCACCCGGTGCGGCACTTAATGGTGTCACCCCCCCCCCCCCAGAGGCGTAGCGACCCTTCCCGGAGACAGACTTTCAAGTTTTCGATTTGCACCCCCTCCCCCCTCAAACTTTCGATTTGCACCCCCCCCCCTCAAGTTTTTTTCTATATATTTTGCTATTTTTTGCCTTGGTGTCACCCCCTAAATGGTGTCACCCGATGCACCCCCGCCCCCCCTCGCTACGCCCCTGGTTAGGCGTATGGTAGGACCAGGGTTGAGGTTAGGGTTAGGGACAGGGTTAGCATTGACATTAGCCAGCACCATGTGTGTTTTTAGTTAACTACAAGTAACATAACACCCCTTTTGTAAAAGAAGATTCCATTATCGGACACCGGTACAAAAATTCACCCCCCCCCCCCCCCCAGGTTTTGTTTGGTGAACTTCACCAATTACAAACGTGAAGCAGAAATTGATTTGTAGTAGGCTACATGCAATGACGGGTAAAAGGTGCCCGTGGTACTAATTACCCGCCCTGGTTAATTTTATATTATCAACAGCTGTAATCGTCAATTTATGTTTAGACTAGTTTCATTGTTTCTTCCACACTTTTCTCCGAGAGGGGAGGGGGGAGGCGAACATTGGTAAAAGTATGTTTTCTATATAAATTCCATGTCGTTCGGGGTGGTAGACACCCCCCCCCCCCCGAAGAGATGCCTGGAAGAAACTCTGACTAATTTAGATCTAGTTTTAAAATTTTACACCCTCCCTTTTCCGATTATCCAATTTTTTCTTCTTGTATAAATTATGTTAAGTTTGTGAAGTTTTTTTATTTATTTTATACACACATTTTTATATAATCAGTAGGTTTTTGCCTTAACAACTACAAGGAGTGAAGAACTCAATAAAACAAATATAAAAAGCCTTTCTTGCAACAAGCTTTTAAATGCCTTGAAAATAAGAAAATAAAACTAATTAGCTTTCTTTCATAAAAACTTTTATCACTAAAATATGTAAAAGATTTCAAGAGCGACCAAAGCTTTTATTAAATAACGCAAATTAGTTTTATTTTCTTATTTTCAGTGCATTTATAAGTGGGTCTAAATTGCCACAAACCCACGAACAAAAAAACAACAACAACAAACAAACAGACATTGCGAAGTGAGTAAAAGTAAAAGCTTGTAAAAGTAAACACCCCAGTCATGCAGAGATAGTTTCCATTTTCAAGGTAGATCATGCACAGTAATTTTGTTTTTGTAGAGATTTGATACGCAGTTGTTTCCCTTGAATTAGATCACAACATAGCCTGATTAAACATTTTCAGGAAATATAATCAAAAGGCATGTAAGAAAAAAATATAGCGAAAATCAACATATTTAGTAGCTTTATATCAATATATCAATATATTCATTTATTGGATTAAAAAATAAATTTGCCGATACTTTGACCTAGATCTATGTTTTTTTTAACACAATTAAGGGCTTTAAAATTTCTGTTTTTAATTAAAATTTAACAATTGTTATTTATAAAATTATGTGATTTTTAAAATATCTTACAATATTTTTTTCAGTAGGCCTGCCACATTGAGTTGTGTATCGTTTCTTCCAGGCATCTCTTCGGGGGGGGGGGGGGCGAAGCCCCCCCCCCCCCCCCGAATTTTTTTTACCCCCCCCCCCCGAACGGAATGAAATTTATATAATTTATATAGAAAATATATACTTTTAACAGTGTTCGCCCCCCCCCCGAAGAAAGTCTACCGCCCCCCCCCCCGAAAATTTCAAGTGCCCCCCCCCCCCCGGAGAAAAAAGTCTGGAAGAAACACTGGGGGGAAGAGGGGGTAATCAAATTTAGCATACTATAATCTCTTGAATGGTTGTGGTATATTACGATTGTTCCAATTTCTTCTGTTTAAAATACGCAGAAATAGCATTATTTTTAGCAAAGTTGGGCATACACGACCCCTAAATTCTTTTTAACCACAATTTCCTTAGCCGTATCGATCTGCACACATACTACAAAGTAACAAAGTATTTGGATATTAAAATCAAGGTTTCTTTGAATCGTTTGCCCGCTTTATAAAGGTGATTTTTTGTAATCGATGAAAAAAATCTGTTTTTATTTAATTTAGACTAAATGTGTAGTATTCAATATTTTATTTATAACAGAATTAGGACCTTGCTCTGTCATCTGCTAGGCTAGGGAAATGAATTTGACTCGTTTTTAACATTGATATTTTTGTGACGATAACGGATATCCCCGTGACTAGACGCGCATGCGCTGTAGCAGGTTCTCCTTCGTTTTCACCTCTAGGTTGGCCCTTGGAGCTTTGTAGGTAGATATCAAATCAGTCGTATATCGTTGATACTTTAGGTCATCTGTAAGAAATTAAAGTGATTTGTGTTAGTGTAATATATCTAAAGACTTTTGCACAACATATCAAAGTTAAATTATTGTACTTTCGTTATAAATTGCTGTGATATCCAATAAAACTTGAAACTACCGGCTTGTATTGCAGGTTCGACGACCTAACAACCATAATCAATCATGTATGCTTGTGCAAAATTCGCCCAACCTTCAGCTAGATGCCTGGTAAGTAATCGCATTTTAGTTAATGCTAGCTAATGTTCATTTTATAACTTTGTCAGTTTCATTGTATTAGAAAGTGTTAATTGTAAAATTCATCACTGTAGAAACTAGACTTCAATGGAGTCACTTGAGTACACAGAGATTTAGTCTAGGTTTTTACTTTATGTAGTCAAGTAATCAGCCTGCTGATTAATGTCAAGTTGTTTAATCCAGTTTGCCTCCAGTTTCATAATACGCTGTGGTAGAAATACAAATATGGAGTTTTGATTAAGGAAAATGTACCCCAAATCCTCTGTTTCAGTGACCTAGAATGACCTTTTTCACTTTGAGAATAGTTGACTTGATACAAGAAGTATTTACAATGAAGATCAGTATTGTTTTGCATCTGCAAAAATGCCAGTGTGTGGCATATATATTGGATCTAGATGTAGATTAATATCTAGATCTAATTAAATTTTTTAAAAATACATTCATGAGCTATTGGGAGCTAGATCTACACCAAAAGAACTTTAGAGAAACCAGAATTACTGAATTAAACTGTCTAGGTCGAGAAATCTAATGTCCTTGGCAGAATATCTATTGTCTATAATATTAGGATCAAGAAGCTGGCTTTTAATTGCTCAGAACTTTGTTTTGAAGGAATTTGTCTTGAGACTATTCAACCTATTTTTCTATTAAGTTGATTTGGTTTGATTGCTTAAAAAGGTACTTTCATGATGCATAAAGCTTATACAAATTAATGTTTTAGGTTATATAAATGCATTTTCTCAATTTGTTTGTGTACTACTATGTCATAGTGAGGTATGTGGAAAAGGGTTATTCAAGGACATTCTTGTCTTGGTCAAATTTGTCAATTCTGATTTATTACTTTGAATTGATAGACCCTACTGTGTTGTGTAGCCAAAGCCAGTAATTTTACTAGAGCAAATTACATTGTCCGAACACTACGTGGGACCGAACACTTCGTCGGTTTTTGGCTCATAGAAACTTTAATTAGCATGTCTCATGCGAAACCACGACGCCTGCACGTAAACTGTTCATTTATGAACACTTCCGTGTCAAGTACTTTCGTTTCCTCTCTCAAGAATTATTTTTAGAAAATTTTTAACGTTGCATGGTACGCACATTTCTATTTTTACACCAGCCGGATGAAGTGACCTAGGGTTGGACTTAGGGGCAAAACTTGAACCAATCAACGCTTAGCTAAAAGGTTACACTATAAATAGCTTCTATATATGTATGGAACATCGTAAATGTCAAGGTTAATGGGTTATTTTGTGCTTGAACAATAAAAAAGGGGTGTTCGCTAACTTTTTTGACCTTACATGGGACCGGACAGCAACACAAAAATATTATTAAATAAGAATTTAGAGCATAAAAGGGGCTGGTTATTGAAGGGAAAGGGTCAAAATAAGGTCAAGAAGGCAGTGGAATGCGAAAGAGGAGGGGGAATCATGTGACCTGGCTGGCTTAGCAGCGTACTGCGCGAGCCGCAATGGCTGAATGGGATGAACTTTGGGAGTGTGGGAAAAGGGTTTTATACTATTAAAATTACCTCACAAACAATCAATAACACAATATAAATGCATATAATATATGTTTTTATTCATTAAATTGACTTTAAATTATTCTAAATGAACAAAAAGTGCTTTGTCCGATGACGGGTAAAGGTGTCCGAACACATTTGAAATTGTATTACATGTGTCCGAACACATGTTAAGACCCCCCAGTCACTATAACAAGAATAGCTAAAGTTCTATGCGTATGAATACAAAATGACACACACATTATTAAAGTAGAATTATTGCGGATAGATATGATACTTTTTTTTCCTTCCTATGTTATGCGGTTACTGAATGAGACCGCATGGAAGTTTTAAGTTGCGTTTTTTCGCGGTGTGTGTCCGGACAGTGTAATTTGCTCTAGAGTTATTTTGTTCTAAAAAAAAAAATCAGTCACCTCAAAATCAAAAATATAATTAACAGGTCATTACACAGGCAGTCGAGTAGGCCTATATAACCAACCATAACCTTTTTGACCCCTTGTTCATGCCATAAAGAATTTAGTAGCAAGACTAATATGGGTAACTTACTACAATGTAACTTCTGCAAGTTCTGTTATGAACCAGGCTTTTGGACGTTATTAAATAATTTTCTTTTTTTTTGTTTTACAGAGCATTATTAGTCGTTCAGCATTGAGGCCACTAGGAAGCACTGTCATTGTTAAAAATGAGGTAAGGAGAGTATCAACTGCTTAGATTTCTTGTTCTAGTTTCATATGATGATATTATTTACAAATCCAGACCTTAATGATGGCTGCTGTACATGGAACCACTGATGAAACTTGTTAATGCTAATTTCTCTTAATCTTTACATTTTTTTTTCCTGTTATTAATAATCATTGCACACAATTTCAGTCACAGCCAACTGCTAGTTTATCAGGCTACAGTGGAGTCAGTGCTCTTAACCTAGCAGCCAAATCTCCAAGTTTTTCATCACTTGTAAACCAGGTTAGTTTTTCTTTTCCACTACAGTATAGGTGTGAATTTAATGTATGTGTATGCATTCCTCCCTCACATGCACACACACACACCCTTTTTATTTATTTTTTTTAAAGATATAATTTTAAAAAATGACTATGGTTTCTTGTTTATGTGGTTAGTGGTCACCTGATAAATTTGTTTTGTTTGAATGGGTTATCTTGTGTTTTGTTCATTATTTCACCTCTACCTAGTATCATAGATTGCTACAAGTCCCATGTGACTTAGTTTTGAACAGAATTTAATAATTGTAAGGCGGCATGGTCAAATGGTAGATCATAGATAACCTGTAGTGGTCGAGGCTGAATTTCTGGTTAAAGTCCTTAATATCACAGCGTTTACCCAACTCTGATAGTTGCCTGACACGCATCTGCGAAAGTTAAAAACTAAGGTATTCCGCTGTCTCTTATCAAGGTCGGGATTGTTCTATGGTGCCCTTTTAACCTACAAACTGTCAAACACGGGTACAAAATTTAAATTTTCTACGAAAATTCAGATGTGTATTTGCATTCTTTCTCAAAGTATTTGATAACATGTAGGGATGTGAGAATTTTAAATGTGACCTTGACCTTTGTCTCACCTTTCAGTTCACCTTTTTTTCTTCAGCATACACTTGCGTTGGTGTATATGCATGTTTTCTGATGGAAAAACGTTTTTCTGTAGCATTTGCCCTTTACTTGAATGTGAATTTCATATATTTAGTTTACCAGGTTTTTGTTTAACTGAGGGAATTTTTAACCACCTGTATTTTAATGTAGCAATTCTAAGTTATTAATTTTATTGTTGCGATTCTAAGTTTTCCTCATTAGATCCTGTACAATTTTGTATTCAGGAGTCATGCAGTAGAAATTTCATTCTTTTAACCTGTGTAATATAAATTTTTCTAGGTTGACTTAAAAGTGATGTTTATGTAACTAATAGAAGTTGATCCAGTTTGTGTATATAGGCCTGTTCAGAGTATTGTTTAACCATGGGGTTTTTTTTTTTTTGTGCTATTAGATCAGAAGTTTCCAGACCAGTGCTGTTCAGAAGGATATTGATCAGGCTGCCAGATACATTGGAGCTGGTGCTGCAACAGTTGGTGTGGCTGGCTCAGGTAATATAATTTCTGTTTGTTTTATTTCTTTAATAGTTAACATGATGAAAAACTGTACTTCCCATAATTACCATGATGGCTGCTGTACATGGAACCACTGATGACTTGTTTTAATTAAAAACTTTGCCTTTTTTTTTTTATATTCTTTGTTGTAACTTGTTTTTCTGATTTCTTAGGTGCTGGAATTGGCAGTGTATTCGGCAGTCTTGTTATTGGTTACGCACGCAACCCATCTTTGAAAGGACAACTTTTCTCTTTTGCCATTTTGGGGTTTGCTTTGTCTGAAGCTATGGGTCTGTTTTGCCTGATGATGGCCTTCCTGCTCCTGTTTGCATTTTAACAAGCTAATAGCAGGATTAGAATTCAAATTTTTCATGTTTAAAACTTAGCAACTTGAACTAAACTTTATAAAAAAAAATTGTATGCTAATGGTTTGCACATTAAGGTATGTTGTGTGAAAGAGACCAAGTGAATTCTATACACAATTCTGTAATAAATTGGGCATAGACCAAGGATACATGCTGACAGTTTGGGGGGGAAGGACGATTTTATTTTTTAATTTATTAATAGTTAAAGTTGGATTATTCAGATTTTAAAGTAGTTGTTAGTTAAGAACTTGCATCAAAGTTAAGAATTGCGCCCAGTGTTGTAACTGCCTACTAGACGTGACACTGACTGACTGACGGTTGTGCATTGTTAGTGTAGAAGTCATGGGATATTTCACCATTACATACCATGGTACTGGTTTTGTAAATTGTGATAAAGAACTTTAATGGTAAATAAATTCAGTATCATCTGTTAAGCACTTTGTTCTTCCTTCCATTCATAACTGAATTTGTAGAGGTGCCACACAAAGCTTTCTCCTAGCAATGCAACTCCAAGGGTCAAATTGTCTTTATTTGGAAGACATGGGTGTGAAAGTTTTCTGTATTCAGTGTACACTGAATTGTACTGTAAAAGTTGGCTGTATTTTATTTGTAGACCAATATTAAATGAAGTGTGATTGTTATACAGAATCTGTTTGGTGGCAACCCTGTTTAGTTAGGGCTGTTATAATAAATTCAGGTCTGTTCTTGAGATAACTGAGTTGCTTGTTTTTTAAACACATTGTCTGAATTCTAGCAATTTTGGATTTCGTGATTTTAAAATTGAAAGAGGTCTATTCAGCTGCAAATACCAGTGGTGACTTGTTTAAAAAAAAATCAACAATGCTCATATTTTGAAATAATTTAATTTCAGGACAAATCAATGCACACTAATACTCTATTCAATTACATACGAAGAACAGTACTGTACATACAGTACAAATTCAGTCAAAACATCTGTGGAATGCATGTTATCTTGTGAGCCGTAAATTTAATTTTACAGCATGGCTCCATTCTAAAGCAATGTCATTAGTAAACACACGTAGTTCCCTAACAATATGTACATTTACAGCAAGGGCAACTTCATTTGGATTAAATTTTATGTACTTTTCCTGTTTCCTAATATAAATTTAATAAATACAGGGTTATAGGCATTCATCATCACAAAATTTTCGTCTCTTAATTGAATAGCTAGAAACCACTTAATTTTAAACAATACAGCTTGAGAAATAGTCTAGAATTTTCAACATTCTCTAAAACTTTTGTAGTTAAAATTCAAAGAAATATTAGTACAATTTTTTAACAGCACTGATAGTTTACCCACACCACATCTGAAGTTTCCTTAATAAATTGCTGCAAATATGTGTAGGGATGCCATTT
The DNA here is from genome assembly GCF_028476545.2 of Physella acuta. Classification (NCBI taxonomy): domain Eukaryota; kingdom Metazoa; phylum Mollusca; class Gastropoda; family Physidae; genus Physella; species Physella acuta. Next base: position 109,461 of record NW_026732223.1, on the reverse strand, counting down.
CTACAATTTAATACAGCTCTGTACAAGAGAGCAATTGAAGGCACAAAAATATTGTCTTGAGACTGGTTTCCTGGATTTTATTCTGCTCTGTTGTTTCAAACAGATGACTCTTCAATTACAGATTGTCTGTCTATTGTGATGTCCATATTCCCTGGCAAATTGGTAATGTCAACATCCACACTTTCTGAACCAGCAAAAGGGATGGATGGAGGGTATATGATCTCCACCAGGCCAGGTTCAGGAATTTCTTCAACATCTGAAAAGAAATAGTCTGCTTTGAGAATTCTATAGCACATTAGATTTTAAAGACAGTTTTTTTTTGTAATTCTCAATGAATGATGAGATCTTTATAGAACGCAGATAATCTAAATTTAAGTATTCAAAGAGTTAAGATTGAAATTGAAGAAAGAAATTTTTTTAATTTGTAAACAGGACCTATATAAACCAAATCTCTTTTATAATAATGGGCATAATCTTTTTTTTTTAAAGCTCATAAACCAGGTTGCAATAGGATGAAGAATTTTCTGCACTGGTGCATACCTTTACCATGAACTAGCGGGATTTGAAACTCATGTTGTTTTAGTTTGTCTAATGTATTGATCTGTTCCAAAATTAAACCCCAATATCTCAAACAAATCGAGATTGAATATATATGGAGCTGTAAGTCTAAGCAAAAGGCTAATAAGAACAAATAAAGTTTTGTTCTATTAGAACAAAACTTTATTTGTTCTTATTAGCCTTTTGCTAATAAGAACTTCTAATGTAAAATCTGTTTATTTGGTGTATGGCAATCACTGTTTTGCTGAACTGTTGAACAAACTGAGCAACATCAACAGACAGGCTCTAGACTGGAATCCCCAAGGAAAGAGAAAATAAGTTAGGCCAAAACAAACGTGGAAAATGTCAGCTGTAGCAGAAGCAGCAGGAACGATGTGGGCTCAATTTGGAGAAATCGCCCAGAACTGAGTACGATGGAGAAGTGTGGTTGTTTCCATAAGGGGTCCACAGGGATAATGATGAATAAATGATTAACAAGGGGGGACTGGAAGACTTATAAATATATAAAACAGCTGAGCTGCTTGCCGCAAATATTTATTATGAATTAGTTTTACAAGTACCTAACACAGCACTATGGGAAAGTATCTGGCTAGTGAAGCTAAGATTGGGAAAAGAAGGTGGAGAGGGATAGGCCATATGTTGAGGAGTATTAATACATCATCAGGAATTCACAAGGATAAAAAAAAATGGAGAACCAAAAAACACCTTATAATTTATATATGGGAATTAAAAGACAGGAATACTAGAAATGGAAAGAAGAACAGAATTTTTCACCAGTAGTTGGAAAAACAAGTTGAGATTTTTATTATCATGTTAATTATTTTAAGAAACAAAATCTACTCTTTTGGATTCATTGCTGAGATGTCACAGTTGTGGCTTTTAAATTCGATCTAAAATAATTTTCTACGTATCTTTTTGTATTCTCTGTGAAATTAGATTTTAGCTAGGGTCAATACCTTCAACATCTGCATCCGTTTTCTTTTTTCCTTTTTTAACTTTAGTGCTCTTTCCTTCTGTTTTCTGCTTCTTTTCTTCCTCTTTTTTCTTTTTACTTTCCTCTTTTTTCCTTTTCAATTCCTCTTTCTTTAATTTGCTTTCTTCTTGCTTCTTTCTCTTGCTTTCTTGCAGTCTTCTCATGCTTGCTTGCCTTAGTTTTCTAATTTTTGTTGTGCCAAATTTCTCGTACAATTTCCTTTAAAAAATGGCATCAATTTAAATGAACAATAAACATTTTTTGCTCGTGCTTGATTAATCAACTCATGATATGACAGCACTTCAACAATTCTAAATCTAAACAAAAAAAAATAAATGTGTCAAGGGAAATAACCATTAAAAATAGAATAGACAAATTCCATGCGGGAGTTGTCCCTTAGACAGAAAAATAATGGAATGTTTTATTTTAGGTAGTACACATGCCTAACTTTGTTACTTCTACATGAAATATTTGCAGAACCTCTTACCAATGTTTTATGAGGTGTATCTATAAATTATTTCTTATCTTTACAAGTGACTGCTTATTTTAAACGTAAGACACAATTAAATATAGGGGGTATAGCAAATCTTCTCATGAGTTTCTAATCATACTAAATTAGAATTACTAACCATTATTTTCAAATGGAAAAAAAGGTAGACCTACCTGGCAGAAAAGTCTTCTTTCCTTTGAAAGATTTCATATGTGATAAAAGCCAGTATTAGCAGTAAGAAAAGTGTCAAAGCCCAGGCAACATCTACAATGATTTCAATAATGTAAATAAAACAATACAGGTACAAAATGCTATTAATTGTTATGAATAAACCAAATTTAGCTATAAGAATAAGAATTTGTCAGAAAAATTAACTGGGTAATTTCCCCTTGCAAGATAAAACTAACCACAAATTAATTTAATCTTAAATAATGGAAATCTTAGCAAAACTGGAGCAATATAATTTTGGTTGATAAAGACTCAAAGAGAGATTCAAACAGATGAATAGATGACATCAATTATTGAAATTCAGCTGATATAGCTGTTTTTTATACTTACATTCCCATTTTATAGTACAATGATCAGAGGAACATCTGGAATAAATTATTTGCAGGTTTAAAAAAGCAGAAATAATTTTCTCGTTTAAAGTGTTTTATTTTACAGTTAAGATGACCTTTAATTAATTCTGCTTTAATAGCATAAATGTCCATACAATAGAATAAAAAGTGATGTTGCGATTTAACTGTTGTTTTTAACAGGTATTACACTTACACGTCACTGCCCTGTTTCCTATCATCAGAAGGTACTGTGGATTAGTTAAGGCACACTGAGTATAGTCATATTTACAGCTAAGTTCTTAAAATATCTGTTATAGATTATGTAGAAGCTACTACATTAACTTGGGCTTAGTGCTGACCACACTATCTCTTCATATGCCGAGGTCACAGAAACAAGTGAACTCTACTTCACTTGCCCCATAGACCGTCAGGTTTGAAAGGGAATCTTTTACTTTTACTACATTAATTTACTCTATTTGATATATAAATACATACAAAAGATACACACATAAATTAACTGATTCAACTAGCTACTACCCTAGGTTATAAAACAATATTAAAAAAGTATTCTAAATACGGAAGACGTATTAGAGCTTTTCTTTAGTCATTTAAATAGTAGTGTATTATTATTTTTTTTTTTTTAAAATCATTTATTTTCTCCTTTGTAGTGCATTGTTACATAGAAGCTTGTTATTATATCATTTTTTTTTTTGCAATTTTTTTTTTCAGTAATTTAAATTTTGTATTTACAATACAGTTGCATGACTAAAAACTATTGCGCACCAAATGAACATCATAATGTGCATACAATAGTGAGGGAAATGTTGTACAAATCAACCTACTAATTTAAGAAAATTTCAATCGATTCATAAAAAATTAATTAGGCATTGAATTAAGTCAAATTTAGTGTAATAATGTATTGTCACCAAGTCGTGACCCACATATTAAGTTTGAAATGTGTCAGTTATAAGTGCCAGAAATTTTGCTCACCCGTTTTGATCTAGACAGAGGACGCATGCTAAATAAAAGCATGTAACAAAGCTAATGAAGAAATATAAATATTATAAAAGAATTACGTACATTTACATACTCTCCCTCGGGTGTGTATGTTGTGTTTTTCAGCCATGTCATCGTACATTGGCTTGCACACGCACATAAAACTGCCCAGAGTGTTGAGGCAATTGGCATTCACATCACAGTCATTTCTTTCTTTAGAGGAACACTCATTGTAATCTGCATGATCCAAATAGTGGTATAGATTTCAATAATAAATAGATAAAACTTTTATATTTTTACCATTCTACCATTCATGTATCAAACACTGTAACAGTCAGTCAATTATGTAAGTATGTATGTATATATGTGTATATATATGTATATATATATATATATATATATATATATATACCACTACTAATATTTATATGTATAGCATCCCAACTACTTAAATTCACACATCACAGGCGGGTCTGAAAGAGAACACCTTTAAATGTTAGATGGCACTGTATATTAGCAAAAGGTTGCAGTACTATTAAATGGCTGATAAAAAGTATCATTTTTCTGAATTAAATAAACCAAACCAAGGAAAATAGTTGTGTAGCATTTTGTTAAATTCCAATCCAGGTTTAATCTAATTCTATCAACCAATCATTTCTCTAACATCCTGCTGGGTAGATGTGTTTGGCTGTCAAGCTGTCACTGAACTCTCGCATAAGCATTGTTTCTAAACCTTGCAGGAAATAGGGCCTCTGTCAGAGCTTATTAATCTCCATGGTCTCCTGCAACTTGTTTTAGCTTTTCCTTATTCCTTTCTATCCTTTCAGCCTCCGCCAGTACGCTACGTCACCATGTCTTCCTGAGTTGACCCCTTCATCGCTCGCCAGCCTTTATAAGTGTGTGCCAATCCATCGCTATTTCTGCTCCATGATTTGCCTTTCTATCGTTTCCTGTCCACACATATCCCATGGTTTTGTGTTTTCTACCTTGTCTTGCCATTTTATTTTTTAATATACTCCTTAGACACCTATTAATAAAAGTCTGGATTCTTTTTGTTGCTGCCTTTTACGTTTGAGTTAGAGATTATTTTAGTTTATATAGAGGTGTTTGATGATTTCCTGCCTGATGATTAACAACTGCCTGTCTGGCTAGGTTTTTTCTGCATTTTATGTCTTCATCTGTTTTTCCTGATAACTTAATGCTATACCAACTTTTAACTAAGACTTTCCATGTTGGGATTTCAGTCTTAAACTAACGATTATTACTCTATAATTACAATGTTTTACTTACTTGAGGATTAAATTTCATACCTGCAACATGTGCACTGTTGAATGGCATTTTAACTTTTATCAAGCTCTTTCCAAGTACACTTTCCTTACTGTTGCTTTTGTGAGATAAATGAAAGAAAAAAAAGATAGATTAAGCCTATTATCTTTTGTTTCTTTGTATATCATATTTAGTTATACTTTTTAAAGAATTGATTCTTTCACCTAGCTTTCACCAAGGAAGGTGGATCAATTGAAGTAGTTGACATAGAATGACTAGGGTCACAAGTTAGGTCACATAAACAATTATTTGTAGTCCTATTATTATGTAAATAAGATTTTAATTTAAAATTTCAGATTGACAAAAGATGCTATATTTTTAGACGAGATTTACTCCTCCTTCTCCCCTCATCATCAAAAAAATTCAAGGCCTTCTCCTTTAAATTACTTCACTCTTGACTTTAATGGGGGTGTTAGAGAAATGAAACAAATTAAATTCTTTAAGGGGATATAACCAAGGAATGACGAATTTGCCAGGAAAAATTAACTGAGTAGTCTCCCCTTGCAAGATAAACCTTACCATAAATTAATTTAATCTTAAAAATGGAAATCTTAACAAAACTGAATCAATATAATATTATTTGATAAAATTTCGTAGCAGTTTAAAAAAGTGATTTTATAACCCTTATTACAAAAGCTTCACACTTTTCACATTTCTTCTATGATGTAGTATATGAATCATCCCTTACCTAGTAAATAATGTGAACATTTCAGGAAAAAAAAAAATGAAAACTCACATGATTTTGAGTTACAGAAATTCATTCCTGTGAACATAGGTTGAAAGAAAATGTAAAAAAAAAAAAAAAAATAATGGACACATTTTTTTTTTAATCTTACGCTTGAAAATCTGAGGTAAACATCTGTATAATTTCGGCCAACTTGGTGACATTTGTGTAATCTTCTGCTAGCGGGGTGAGGTGGAGTAGCACTGTGGCCAGCACCCCAGTGCCTGTGTTACTGGATGGGTCTAAGCTGACCACCTCGCTGGACACATAGCGATCTCTGTGCTTTGAACTATTGAACATGTTCTTCAACTAGAAATAAAAAAAAGAAAATGCATGTATGTTCAAATATACTAAGAGTTATTGTAATTAGGTGAATATTTTACCTCTGCTTTTCATTAGTATGCCTATCTTAGGGCAATTACACCACTTAACTAATGCAGTTCAGTTATGCTAATAAAAGACCACATATCCATAAGGCATTAATGCCAATATTGTGCTTTACTTATGCTAACAGATTACATTTTCTTAGGGCATTTATGCAACTACTATAATGTAGTTCACTTATACTAATAGACTACATTTTGTAAGGGCATTAATGCAAATACTAAAATGTAGTTTACTTATGCTAATAGACTACCTTTCCTTAGGGCATTAATGCAACTATTAAAATGTAGTTTACTTATGCTAATAGATTACATATCCATCGGGTACTTATGCCACAACACTAATGAAGTTCAGTTAATAGATGACATATCCATATGGCATTAATGCCACTAATTTATTTTATTTATGCCAAAATACTATGCGAGATCCATTGTATCACTAGATTATATATACCACCAGTGTTACTAAAGTATTGTAGTTTATTAATGCTACTAGTCTACAGTGTTTCATACAGACTTTTTTCTCTAAGGGGAAGGGGCACTTAATATTTGGGGGGGGGGGGGGGGGCACTGATAAAAGTTTGTTTTCTATATACATTCAATTTATATCGGTGTGGACGGGAGGAGGGGGCAGGGCCTGAAAGGTACTCTGCTAGTTTGCAAAACCATAAGGCTATAAGATAGTTTTTACCCTAGACTAATGTAGTTTTAGCTATGCTAATATCGGCCTACTACATATCTAAGGCAGTGATCCATTTTGCAGTTATCCAACCCAACTATCTTCTACCCCATACGATATCCAGTATCCATGCCACACCATAACAAATGAACATACCCCTAGTTCTGTAATCCTGGCTGCTAATTTTTTGTACTCAGGGTGTGAAGAGTTACCGTAGTTTTCGCTGTAGTTGAAGGGGAAGTAGTCGTATGGATCGTTTGATAATAATAATATGGAAGTAAAATTTAGAGTTATCTTGTAGGTCTGTACGGCTGCGAAAAAACAACAACGTTACATTCAGAATTTGTTTAAGATATTTAAGAAATAATTTTAAAAATGTGTCAGAAATCAAGTTATAACATATATTTTTTGTTAGATTATAAAGGGAAGCAGCACATATTGCATATAACATTGGGTGTGGTTTGTTATGTAGTAAAGTTGTATTATAAAAAATTATACTGGGAGGGATAAAGTAAAGAATCCATTAGGCAGATGATGTAGAATTCACATGTTTCTTGACCTCAGCATATGAAGCTGCCTTTACTTTCCCTAACACGAGATAGGTACCCAGATTCGAGCTCGAGACTTTCGGCTTATGCATTCTAGCGCTCTACGCTTAGGCCACGTCGTCCCATATATGAGGAGGGATGGTCTAGTTCTATTTAAAAAAATGCATTTTATACGGGCCAATTCATTTTTATTTAGGTAACATTTTTCTTGTTTTGAATAGCTGGATGAATAGACTGACACATGTTAATGAAGTAGCACTAGACGTATGACTAACTGTATATTTTATAGAAAATCTATCTCGAGGGTGGTAATATGTGGCAATACAAGTTTAAAACATACTAGCATCCAGAAGTAGTAGAAAGAGGATTGGCCATGTTCCTCGAAATGGCGCCGCAAATCAGTATCATGTGACCAAATCACGTGTTTGCAAGAACCTTTTTACTTTAGATGGGGTTGTGTTGTGGGAAAACAAAAATATGTGTTTGTGTGTGCATGTTTTATAATATATGCACGATCCCTAATTAGTTCAGGTCCTTAGTCATTTTGATGCGTAGCCGTATCGTGCAGTTGTTTTTTTTAAACAAATAGTATTTGTGTATCTGTGTAATGTGCATGGTCCCTAATTAGTTCAAGTCCGTAGACGTTTTGTTCCGTAGCCCTATCGTGCAGTTGTTGTTTTTATTTTTTTTAAACAAATAATGTTCCGACACAAAAGAGTTCCTCACAGACACACGTCTTGTTGTCTTTGAGAGCGGATCTGTGTTTACACCGGCACTCGCCGGCCTGCGCGTCACAGATGCTGCTGTTCCAACTGTTGCAGGGGGTGGGGTTGGTGGTGCTGCAGTTTATGGCTCTGGGCACGTCAAAGGGTTCCAGTTTGTGCTTATACCCTGGGGAACAGAGGAGTAGGTTAGGTGGGATTGGTCATGGAGTGGGGGGGGGGGGGGTGCGACTAAAAATAATAAAATGCCCATATATGGAGGTCGTACACAAATGACGTCACGCGTAGGGTAGCAGTAAATAATTTTGTGACGGTGTGTGATGAAGGGAAGGGGGTGTTCAGATTGGGTGACTTCACACTTTTGCATTTTAAAAAAAACGTAATGCTAGAAAACTAATAACTATTTTTAGCCGTTATTTCGCGTTTGAGAAAAATGTTTTAATACATTGTAATAGAAATTGATGAAAATAATCTACGCTGACTGAGCTTAGTCAATAAATAGCTGGTTTAAGAAAAATTAAACTGCAATTTTGAGGGTTTAGTACGCTGAGATGTGACGTCATTTTAGTGGAGGGGTCTGGCTTTTGAGACGATGTGTGACAAAAGAAAGGGGGGGGGGGGGGAGAGGTAAAAAAAATCGTCAAAAAAGCGTGACGTCATTTGTGGATAACCCCCCCCCCCCCCTCTATTCTTAAGGGGGTAGGCTCCAGAAAAAAAACAACTTCTTAATTAAAACGTTTTATTGATTTATTTGTGGATATCTAAGTTAGGGTATTTAAAGGAAAATATGTGCAAGCATCAGAGACTCTTTTGAAAATATAGTTGCCATGGAAACGGCGGCCATCTTGGAAAAAAATTCGTGGGTAAATTTTAGAAGCGTCCCTGGTACATGCAAATATTTCCCTTTAAATACCCTAACTTATACGTACACAAATAAATTTAAAAAAAAAGGATTAGTAATTAATACGTTTTTTTCCTCGTTTTTTTCCCGGAGCCAACCCCCTTAATACCACTTGCCTAGGCAAGATCGTCCATAAATTCTAAACTAAAATAACAACAAGTACAAAAAACGATAAATTATAAATAATTTTTAAAAATTACTTAACAGAGTTCTAACAAAATATAAAAGCCTCCTTAAATAGTTACAAAAAAGATAAAATATAAATTAAATGCTTTAAAAATGTACTTAACAAAATATAAGAGTCTATTTTAAATCTTACTTTCAGTACAGCGGTTGTCCGTGTTCTTTCTTTCATAACCATACCGGCAAGTACACACGCCCCCGCTCACACGAGCTGTGTGTAATGTTGACGCTGCACTGCTCATTTTGATTACACACGTCACCCAGAGCTGTTGGGACTGTAGAATGGTGTGGGGGGTGGGGGGGGGGGGGGTTGTAGAAAAACAAAACCAGCATGTTAAACACAAAAAGATAAAATTTAATGCATGTCATGTGAAGACTGTCTACCCCCCCCCCCCCCATCCCGGTGAACAAAATATAATTTATATTAAAAATAATATACTTTTACCAATGTCGCCCCAACCGCAGAGAGAAAGTCTGAAAGAAACACAGAGAGGTTCACAGAGGCGTAGCGACCCTACACGGCGCCGGGGACAAACTTTCGATTTGCACCCCTCTCCCTCGAACTTTTCATTTGCACCCCCCCCCCCCCCCACTCAAACTTTCGATTTGCACCCCTCTCGAACTTTTAATTTACAGCCCCCCTCTCAAACTTTCAATTTGGCGCCCCCTAAGGTCAGCGCCCGGGGACATATGTCCCCCCCCCCTGCCCCCCCCCCCTCCCTACGCCTCTGGAGGTTCATGTCTGGGAGCAATCAGTCGCCAATCTGTACCAATACTAGGAGCCCCAAGATTTAAATCTGGGAGCAATGCAATAGCTGGTCCATCTGTACCAATACTAGGAGCCCCAAGATTTAAATCTGGGAGCAATGCAATAGCTGGTCCATCTGTACCAATACTAGGAGCCCCAAGATTTAAATCTGGGAGCAATGCAATAGCTGGTCCATCTGTACCAATACTAGGAGCCCCAAGATTTAAATCTGGGAGCAATGCAATAGCTGGTCCATCTGTACCAATACTAGGAGCCCCAAGATTTAAATCTGGGAGCAATAGCTGGTTCATCTGTACCAATACAAGGAGCCCCAAGATTTAAATCTGGGGAGCAATGCAATAGCTGGTCCATCTGTACCAATACTAGGAGCCCCAAGCAGTGGCGTAGCTACTGTAAAGCTAGCGTAAGCAAGACATAGGGCCCAAGGCAAATAGGGGCCCTTTTTCGAAAGTTTGAGGGGGGGTGCAAATCGAAAGCCTGAGAAGGGGGGAGGGGTGCAAATCGAAAGTCTGAGGGGGGGGGAGGTGCAAATCGAAAGTCTGAGGAGGGGGGTGCAAATCGAAAGTTTGTCCCCGGTCGCCGGGAAGGGTCGCTACGCCTATGAGGGGCCCACTAACACTTTTTGCATAGGGGCCCAAAAATCCTGGCTACGCCACTGGTCCCAAGGTCATGTATAGAGCGAGCCCATCTGTAGCAAGACTAGGGGCCCAAGGTCATGTATAGAGCAAGCCCATCTGTACCGGGACTAGGGGGCCCCAAAGTTTAAATCTGGGAGCAATCACAAACCCATCTGTAGCAAGACTAGGGGCCCAAGGTTTAAATCTGGGAGCAATCACAAACCCACCTGTACCGAGAGATCGCGTCAAGTGGTATGGACGCATTCACGTTCCTACGCGAGATAACTCTAGCCAATTGTCAAGTGCTTTTATTATTCGCCCTTTGATACTTGCTCGTAGCAGAGATGATCTGTATTCATTTCATGTTATCTTAGGTTCTATGAACTAACTATAGAGTGACTTTGTTGTGGATTAACTCTAGACAAGAGGAAGTTTGTTTTTAAATAAAATACGTAATTAATATATTAGGTAATTTGTCTTTAAGTAAAATATTTAATTAATATTTTACACTAATTATTTATTTAAAATTACGTAGTTTGTCTTTATGTAAAATATTTAATTAATCTTTTGACACTTTTTATTAATTTAAAATCAAGCGGTTTGTCTTAAAAATAAAATTTAAATCAATGTTTTGACACTATTTATTAATTTAAACTTAAGTAGTTTGTCTCTAAATAAAATATTTAATTAATATTTTGACACAATTTATAGTATTTACTATACTTTTTCTTTTTTTAAGTAAAAATTCCTAGATTGGTAAATAAGTGACAACGACGAGCATGGCAGAGTTGCTCTAATACGGATCCCAGACTCGAGAGGGTCCCAGAGTCTCTCAAGGTGTGATGGGTACTCAGCTAGAATTAGTGAACACACAGCTAAGCGTAATTCAGTGGCGTCGCTAGGTCGGTTGTCACCCGGTGGAGGCATCTTATGGTGTCACCCGCCCCCCCCCCCCCTTTTTTTCTCTGTAAATTTTTCAGTTAGCGTCACCCCCCCCCCCCCCCCCAAGGTAATAGCTTTAAAAAGTTCACATCTAATACTAATGATGGTAATCTATAGTCTGTTGTTTATACAGCTGAGTGTAACATTGTTTTATCTATAGTTTGTATGTTTACGTCATGGTGTCTCACTCCCCCCACTCCCCCCCCCCCCCCCACCCCTCGTCGGGATGGTCATTATGTACCTGGAATACTTTTTAACTCTAATTAACCATTCAATGAACTGGCAAAAAAAAATTATTGTATACATTTTGCATTTTTTTTTTGTCTGGGTGTCACCCCCCCCTACATGGCGTCACTCAGTGCGGTCCGCACCCTCCACCCCCGCCTCGCGAGGCCTGTGGCCGTGGTTACGGAAAAATGAACTTGACGTCCTTGTTTTGAATTTGTTTGAAAAAAATGTTTTCTACACGGTCGACCCGGGGTTTTTGTCAGATATTTTTCCTGAGGGAGGGGGAAGCCATTGAATCTGGCTCAGACCCTGGTCAGGGTTTCTTTCAGTCATTTTTCCCCAAGGGGAGGGAGGGATCCATTAAATCTGGCTCAGACACTGGTCAGGGTTTCTTTCAGTCATTTTTCCCAAGGGGAGGGAGGGATCCATTAAATCTGGCTCAGACACTGGTTAAAGCATACATTTTCTATTTAACTTATGTTTTCTGTTACGTCAAAGGGTGCGCAATGGACTTGCTCTAAAGGGTATGAGGGGGAAGGGGGGAGGTCAGTGCCACTCGCCTGCCCGGAGAAATGCCTGAAAGAAACTCTGGGTCCATGTTATAGGGTTTAGAAGTTTCAGTGACTAAATAAAGGACTACGGGTAAAATCCCAACACATTTAAATTATTATAACAAACAATCAGTGTTTCTTCCAGACTTTTTTCTCCGGGGGGGGGGGGAAGCGTCGGACAGCGGTTAAAACGATGTTTTCTATATAAATTTCATTTCGTTCGGGGGGGGGGGGGGGGTGTGGAGCCTCCCCCTCCCCCCCCCCCCCCCCCCCCCCGAAGAGATGCCTGAAAGAAACTCTGGCAACAAGAAAGAAAAGTGGCGCGCGCTGGCGGCTGCAACTTCCGTCTGACTTACGTTTATGGCACGCGCTGCTGTTGTTATCCAGGAAGTAGCCTGATGCGCACTGACACCATGACGTCATGCTGGTGGTATTGCAGATCGTGTTGTTAGCCATTCTGGAGCAGTGGGTGTCGTCTGCGCAGTAGTCACCGATCTTCTGGGGGACTGGTGGAAGAGGTGGAGCAACCGTCACGGTGGGTGGTGGATTGCGTTAGAGTGGATAGTGGATTGTGTCAGGATGGATAGTGGATTGTGTTAGAGTGGATAGTGGATTGTGTTAGAGTGGATAGTGGATTGTGTTAGATTGGATAGTGGATTGTGTCATGGTAGATAAGATTGTGTTATGGATGGACAAATGCTTTACGGCGATTAGACTTGTGACAGCAATCTGTTTTAAGTCAACCACAAACCGAACCATCCCACACATAACCAACACACAAGACACACACAATCTTCACACAACACATACAATCTTCACACAACACACACCATCTTCACACACAACACACATACAATCTCCACACGAAGTTCAATAATGTCTTACATTCAGCCCCTCGTATTTGTTGTGGCTCATATTTTGGTGATGAACCAAACAAAACATCAACACAACCCGTGTCATGGCCGGGGAAAGTACTCACGTTTTACACACGCCTTGGCGTCTCTGGAGACGAAGGTGCCGTTAGGACACACGCAGGTCAAGGTCGCGGGACTGCACGTGCTGTGGCCAATGCTGGACGGGAATCTCGTGCTACACTGCTCGTCATATTCGCACTCCGACCCGAGGCGTTCGGGGGCTGCAAGTGTCAAAACATAGTGGTGGAGGGGAGGGTCAAGGTAATAGAGGTGGAGGGTCAAGGTAATAGAGGTGGAGGGTCAAGGTAATACAGGTGGTGGGTCAAGGGAGGTGGTGGGTCAAGGTAATAGAGGTGGAGGGTCAAGGTAATACAGGTGGTGGGTCAAGGTAATAGAGGTGGTGGGTCAAGGTAATACAGGTGGTGGGTCAAGGTAATAGAGGTGGAGGGTCAAGGTAATAGAGGTGGAGGGTCAAGGTGATAGAGGTGGTGGGTCAAGGTAATAGAGGTGGTGGGTCAAGGTGATAGAGGTGGTGGGTCAAGGTAATAGAGGTCTAGGGTCAAGGTAATACAGGTGTAGGGGAGTCAAGGTAATACAAGTGTAGGGGAGGAAAGGGTAACTGTAGTACAACAGGAGGATATATATATATATATATATATATATATATATATATATATATATATATATATATATATATATGTATATATATATATAATATATGTATATATATATATGTATATATATATATATATATATAATATATATATATATATATATATATATATATATATATATATATATATAAACGATCGAGTTTACATTAATTACATGTGACTTAATAAACCTGCAATGTCTTTATTTACCTGTGCTCGTGGGGTGTGTTGCTCCTCTAGTCTTAAGTTGTACAGGTGGATGTGTATCGTGTTGTATCTGTTGGTGTGTGGTCGTATTGTTGTTTGTTGTATTTGTGATTGTGTGTTTGTTCTGTACCTGTGTGTTGTGGTGTACCTGTGTTTTGTTCTGTACCTGTGTGTTGTGGTGTTGCACCTGTGTGTTGTGGTGTACCAGTGTGTTGTTCTGCACCTGTGTGTTGTGGTGTTGTACCTGTGTGTTGTGGTGTTGTACCTGTGTGTTGTGGTGTAACTGCGGTCGTGTGTTGTGGTGTTCGTGCCGTTTTGACGACTATTTTAGGACGGACAAGACCGTGATATCCTAATGCCAGTCCAGCATGGCTGGCACGCTCTGAAGATGTGCCGGATGTCAGTGGATCAGGTGACGTCATTTCCCATGACGTCAGAGCCGCGCCGGAAGTTGGTGCGGCAAGACATTGTAAAATGACGAAAACCGTCAGGAACAACCAAATGAGCATGTTTCTCTACGTCGTAGTTTGTTAATTGGTTATTCCTTTGAGGTCCAACGTCAGTGATCATGGACGAGTCTAGAATATCCTCAATAAAATTCTCTCCTAAAACATCATCCTTTACTCTTATAGGGACACCGCAGTCGTTTTAGACAATCTAGAACGTTTAATTCCGTTATTTCATTCCATTTTAAATTATCACTGATATTTACATAAATAAAGTTAAATGTTTGCAATTTTCTCTATTTGTGCTGCTGTTTAGTTCAGCTATAAATCAGCGATAAATCAGCTATAAATCAGCAAAGGTTTACTTGGATATGTTTTTTATACGAGTCTATGGGAAGAATTTCGAAAAGTATCCCAAGTAAGTTTTTTAAAATAAAGTCACTCCAGATTACACATTTAATTTGAAGACAATAGTTCCATAACACAAACAAACTACATAGAGGTAATTTCCATATACAATCAATTAAAAACAGATATTTTCTATACACAGGCTTAATTGACTAAAAGGTAGAATCTAAAACAAAATGAGCGGGAAACGGAAAATTCGAAAAGTTAAAAATGCAAGAAACAGTACCAGACCCACAATTGGTTATTTCGAGGGATGTCCAAAAGTTGGTATCGCTCATGAATAAAGCGAGTCATCCTCAAACTTAAACCCCCTCCCACAGCAACAAGAATAATAAGAATCATTCCCAAAAGTACCCGCCCCCAAACCCCGCCCACAACAAAGCGAGTAATTCCCCAAATTAAGTAGCCCCCCCCTCACTAATCACCCCCCCCCCTCACAACAATGTGAATAATCCTCAAAAGTAACACCCATAAACACACGTCTCAACGCATCTCTTAAGCCTAACCACCTTCCAACCCTGAACCCTAACAACCACCAGATGGAGACGCCCCTGTCTGAACAACAACCCTTGTTTACACCCAGCAGTGGCAGGGACGCCCCTGGCTAAACAACAGCCGCTGTTTACATCTGGCAAGGGTATCCCGGAGTCCCCCGAGACCATTTCATGGACGTGCAATGTTTGATAAACTCTAGGCTGGGTTTATTATTGCACCTGGGGAGGTTGAAGGGGTCAGGGGTCAGGTGCTAATACACCTGACACGCTGCACCCAAACAACTGCAGGTTTGAACCTGGTGACACCAGGAGAGAGAGCATGTCATTGTGACTCTACTTTGTAGCATGTCATTGTGACTAGTTTGTAGCATGTCATTGTGACTACTTTGTAGCATGGCATTGTGACTCTACTATCTAGTATGTCATTGTGTCTGCATTCTGATTATAACATGTCATGGTAATCTCTAAATGTAGCATGCCATCGTGACTACACTGTTAGAGTAGCATGTCATTGTAACTACATCCTCAGGGTAGCATGTCAGTGTGACTACTTTGTAGCATGTCACAGTAACTACCTTCACAGTGTAGCATGTCATTGTGACTACTTTGTAACATGTCATTGTGACTACATTCTTAGTGTAGTATATCATTGTACTCTCTAAATGTAGCATGTCATTGTAACTACTTCATCGTCGTAGCATGCCCTTGTGACTACATTAGATCTGTATACATTTCATGCCCAATTTTAATTGTAGTACGTGGTTGTACGCAGCTACATTTTAAACTGTTTTATTTTATTTAAGAAACTACATTTGTTTGTAGTGTAACCACCACGCTGGGGGAGATTCAATGAACAGAAGCTAGAACCACTGATAAATGATAAAAAAAACAACAAGATAGAACACTGACATGATAAAAAAACAACAAGATAGAACGACTGACAGATGATAAAAAAAAACAAGATAGAACCACTGACAGATGATTTTAAAAAACTGACAGAGGATCCACAGATCAGAAGCTAGAATGACTAGAAGATGACTCACTATGGAACTGAAGATTTTGACCCACTCTCCAAAAATAGAACGTCTGTGAAATGTTTCATACATTTTTGTAGCCATCTTTCCAAACTACTCTTTTAAAGAAGGAGATTACATGTAAGTCTGATTCTTACAATTTGCAGTACAAGAAATTTTTGTGCCAGTGGTATGAGTAGTGGCTGTTAAGAGTGGGGGGAGGGGGGAGGTTGCTAATACCTCTAACATAGATCCCCAAAAATGATATCTCTCTCGCGTTAAGTTACAGTTATTAGCTTCTCTAGAAATCACCATTGCTAAAAAAAAATTTGAATGTCGGGATTTTTATGGGGGCCGATTTAGTGCGTGTGTGTGTGTGGGGGGGGGGGGGGAGGGGTTATACAATATATGATATAAATGAGCGCTAATATAAGATATCAACTAGCACTGTCTCACCCCACTATCAGTTACTATTGTGTTGTCTTAAGCCAGGGGTCTCCAAACTACTCCCCGCGGGCCGGATGCGGCCCTCTCATCCGGCCCGCGGAGATCTTATTGTCCACGGAAAAAACGTTTGTTGGTGATAGCTGAGGAACTTCACCCAGAAAAATCAAAGACATGCCTGGAAGAAACTGGCCCCCGAACTGAAATTTGATAGTCAATGCGGCCCTCGGACTGAAAAGTTTGTCTTAAGCATTTATTTACCGACCCCGATTGTTTAAAGTTAAATTAACGTGTTTTCCTGACCCTATTGAAATTAATTTAATACAGATGTTACGTCACACTTCTTAACATTCTCCCCCCCCCCCTCCCCCCGCACCTCGGGTGCCCTTGAGTGTCGCATCATCCCACAAATCTAAAATATAAACGCCGTTCCCTTCCCACCTCACAATATAAAGCCTATATAATGATAATAGTTTAAATGTCTATTTGAACTTCCTACTAACCTAACCATAATCCTAATCAAGTTAACTTACATTAGAATTAAATTTCTAGATCTTTATTTTAAAAGTATTTTAAACGATTCATAATGCAGTTCATTTACTTGGTCAAGTTTGATTTACCATATTTTGAACACTTTTCGATTTTCTTAAACAAGAATTCGGTTTTGAAAGGGTTGTTTGTATTCCGTCTAATTATTGTTATATTTTAAAGCTTGGATCTGCCAATGGCCTGTTTACATCCCTTCTGTTTATCTGATTTGATAAACACAGCCCAGACATCTGTGTACGTACCAAGTGAAGCAGGGGAGAGAATAGAGTTACAGGATAGAAAGGTGGATAACTCTACATTTGTTTAGGTTAGGGAAAAGAAGGATCCATTTGGGGCTTCGGGATGCTAAACGATAATTAGCGTAATGTTTTGTACTAATTGACTAGTTAATTAATTTTAACACAGCTATTGTGGTAAAACGATGCGAGGGCACCATTTTTAAACTGTTTTGTCATTTTGTCTAGTTTAATAATAGGTAAACAGAGCTTCTTTGATTGCTAGAATTTAAGTTTATCTTGTTGTTAAATTTTAAGTCCGTAGTTAAGGCTACCTGGATTTTAATGGTGATTGAAGTAATTCAATCAACTGTTATTTCAACATGATTTTAAATTTAATTTCAGCTTCTAGTGCTAGAAAAACAATTTTTAGTCTGTTGCTAAATTCTAGGGCTACAGAAGTCTGCTTTTTAGTCTGTTGCTAAATTCTAGGGCTACAAAAGTCTGCTTTTTAGTCTGTTGCTAAATTCTAGAGCTACAAAAGTCTGCTTTTTAGTCTGTTGCTAAATTCAACGGCTACAGAAGTCTGCTTTTTAGTCTTTTGCTAAATTCTAGGGCTACATAAGTCTGTTTTTCAGTCTGTTGCTAAATTCTAGGGTTACAAAAGTCTGCTTTTTAGTCTGTTGCTAAATTCTACGGCCACAGAAGTCTGTTTTTTAGTCTGTTGCTAAATTCTAGGGCTACAAAAGTCTGCTTTTTAGTCTGTTGCTAAATTCTAGGGCTACAAAAGTCTGCTTTTTAGTCTGTTGCTAAATTCTAGGGCTACACAAGTCTGCTTTTTAGTCTGTTGCTAAATTCTAGGGCTACATAAGTCTGCTTTTTAGTCTGCCAAAATCTAGGGCTCAACAATCTCCTTTTAAGCCTTCTTCAATTGTCTAGAATTACAAATCTGCTTTTTATTCTGCTTCTACCATATGGTGTTTCACTAGCTATCACGATAAGCTCTCTGTACAGACAATAAAAATTCAAAGATCCTAAAGCTTATATTAATATAACATGAAAGAAATGTATGACATTATATAAACAATTAAGCGATTAGAGTTGATTTTCCTAGATAAGGGGAAACCCCGCCTTTTGTTTCGTGTAAATATGCAACCTTAGAAATAATAATGAATAAGATGAAAGGCTTTTTTAACTCAACTTTTGAGAGATTAAAGGGTATTGCTTTAAGCGTAGAACAGCAGGAATAAAGGGCTATAATCAAGGAACGGGGAGATAACTCCATGTTGATGTCAATAAAAGCCGTTTTAAAGGGAGATAAGAGAAGGCTTATCTTTGTAAAAAATCTAAACGGACTCACACGTACATGACCATGGTAAATACTTGATTTAGAAACACGTATCTTTATGGAGTTTAAATGTTATGTTTGATGTGTGTTGGAATCGCTCAACTATGTTTTTAAACTGCAGGGCAGATGAATCAAGTTCTGTTATTACGGTTGATATTTTCGGTTGCGTTACCTTTATTGAAGTGTGTGCCCTCCATTGCTACATCCAGATTGGCCGACCACACGCGTAGTCACATACGGTTTTAATTAAAATATTCATTACCTACGTTTGCAGGTGTAGAATTAATGGTAAACCGACACAGCCATCTTAACCTATTCATGTGCAAAACAAAACAGCGACTAACAAATGTGCAGCATATTTATTTAATGCAAATCCATTTTTTTAATTAAATAAAAAACAATTAATGTGTATTTAATAAACTAATTAGCTAAATTGTTTAATGTGCATCCAATTAAAGAAAATTAAATAAAAATATTTTACTGGTTATTTACTAAACCATTTAGCTTAACTCTAATGCACATCAAATTTAAAAAGTATGAATAAATAAAAACCTATTACTCTTTATTCATCAAACCAATTATTTTAAGGTTCTGAGATTCAAAGTTGCTAGGCCTATAGGTTTACTAATTTTCACCAAAAGATATTACTTAAGTTGGCGCAAGATTCATTACTGATTCACATCAAGAAGATATATACAACCACAACTACAACGCAATGATTTTTGTCGCTTGCGATATAAGTAATCGATTACAATACACTCTTTTGGTCTGTTCCAATGACGACCATGAGAGATCAAAATACTTAAGTCTATGACAACAGGAAACGAAAGGTGTTGGTATCGAATCTACGTAAACAGGCTGAGTACCCAAATAAAACTGGTATACAAGAATCGTGTCCAGATAAGCCCCGTCACTAATGTAAGTAGTACAAGGGTGAAAAGTTAAGTCCCGCCATTTTTTTGCCAGCTCCAAATTAATGCAGAAGAAGAACCTTGACCTACTTAGGCTCCTCTAAGGTTAGAGTTAGGGCCATGGTAAGTGTTAGGTTAGGGTTAAAAATCAAACGTACAAATTTCATATCCTTTTTTTTAATACACATTTTTTTCGTAGTGGGGGTGGGGGGGGGGGGGGTAACGTTTTGGCGGGGCTCATCTGGAGAAGTTCCGCATAAAATCCGACAGAAATCGTGCACCCAAAAATGGCGCGGGGGTGTGGGTACCCAGAGCAGACTAACAGTAGCAGGCAACTACGGGATAGGGGAGGGGGGCAGAGCAAACTAGCAGTTGCAGTCAAGGGGGGGGTACCTTGAGCAGACTAGCAGACAACAGTGGTACAGGTGGGGGGGGGGGTGGTGGTACCCACAGCAGACTAGCAGTACCAGACGACAGTGGTACAGCTGTTACCGAGATAAATTATGAACATTTTTTGTTTGTTGTCGACGTTTTTGTCAAGTCTGCTGCCAGCTAACAGCACTCCAGAACGGGGTAGCAGAACACATAGAATGCAGAATGTATACACAAATAGCTTGCATGTGATGGCGTATCTACAACAAGCTTCGCCTAAAAGTGGGCCTACCCCCTCCACTTCTGCCCCTGCCATTGTATATCTTTTATGAGCTAAACCAGGGGTCTCCAAACTTTTCAGTCCGAGGGCCGCATTAACTATCAAATTTCAGTTCTTGGGCCATTTTCTTCCATTCATGTCTTTAATTTTTCTGGGCCAAGTTTCTCAGCCATTTCCAACAAACGGTTTTTTTTTTCGTGGACAAAAAGATCTCCGCGGGCCGTAGTTTGGAGACCCCTTAGCTAAACAATCCTGCCAGAACTGACTAATGGGCCTCGTTTCTCAAACGGGAAATATCGTTTTGCTTCTTCTTCTTCTTCGTTCTTAATTGTAATGTTGGACGTGATTCCCTCCAACACAATTAAGTATAAGGTGTTAACTGGTTATGCCCCGTTTAGGCCGTTGACTTCTGTTATAGCCTGCTTTTCTTTTTGGATTTACTTCCATAGCCTTTGTTCAACCATGAACAAACTACAAGGCAACAGTTGTTTGATTTTGGAGTTGTCTCTTCTAGAAGAGTGGCTGTCCCCAGCTGTATAGCCCAGGGGTCGGCAACCTGCGGCTCGCGAGGAAAAAATTTTGAAAATTGTAACTTTTGGCTCTTCCGCTTCAAAAGGTTGCCGACCCCTGGTATAGCCTCATCTGTCCGAGGGTTCAAACTCGAGACTTTTTGGTTTAGCAACCGTTTAATAAATAACAGCCAACAAAAAGATCTTAAAAAGATTTCCACAACAATCACAAATGCGCATTTTAAAAAAAATCTTCTAAAAGCAGTATCAGCAATTGTCAGACAAGCAAGTTATAGACTCCGATTATTCAAAGCTGGACTGGTTTTACGGTAGATTAGATGTGAGTCTTCACCTCTCGGTAACTGGTTGAACCCATCCCACTCATCTCACCCAAATATTGACGGCTACATCTCGCTGTGTACCTCGCACTCCGAATAGCGGAACTGACGTTTTGACACGGGGGAGAGAATGGTTAGACAGGTGTGCGGGGTAGATCATACACTTCCCAGTCACACCTGAACAAAGAACGACACCCCGTTGAGGCATGGGTATACATATCACGTGATCTTGTTTGAAGCCGTTATGACTCAAATTCTCAACAGAGAGGCGCAGTAGCGTCGCTAGGTCGGGTATCACCCGGTGCGGGTCTTCATGGTGCCAACCCCCCCCCCCCCCCCCCACAAGAAACAAAGTATATATAAGGGTATGTGTGTGTGTGTGTGCATGTGTGTGTCGGCCAACATAGGCTTATAATTTAAATATATGCCGCATAATTAATCATTAATGCAATTGGCAAAAAGCATTTTTCTTGTGCAATTTTTTGCAATTTTTTGCCTTGGTGTCAACCCCCCCCCCCTAAATGGTGTCACCCGGTGCGGTCCACACACCCCGCCCCGCCCTCGCTACGCCTCTGGAGAGGCGTTACTAGGAGTAAGGGTAGGGTTCCCCCCCTCCAAATACTATTTTAATATTAGTTCCAAAAAAAAACTCCCACATATAACTTCATGTATTAAAAGAGTAGCAGCTTGTATATGAGGCAACGGGTTCCAGATTTAAAAAAAAAAAAAAAGCCAAAGTCCCCTTGACATAAATCTTAATTACACGGAAGGTGTGGATCACGAGCTTGCTCAATCTGTTTTTTTAATTAAATAAATTACCTCAAGGTGTGAAACCACCGTCTTCGAGACGCTTGAGGTAAGACTGTAGTAAGACAAAGGCCCTGTCTTATTTCACTATTTGATGGGTCTAACGAGACCGGAGAATTGTTTGCACAGCAGGGTTAAATTTAGAAAAATCTCAGCTCTGATCCTTCCCCCTCCCCCCGACCCATTCCACCCCAATTTCACTATTTTGTTTCGTACAAAACAAATTTGTTAATATTTTTGTTAAAACCGGCAGCTCCACCCACCACCTCCCAATTTGTACCCACCCTCGCTACGCCATTGGAAAATTTAAACTTAGATAAAAAATAGATCATACACTGCGCTGTATGATGAAGATTATTCAGTAACGAGCCGACCCGCGGCATATCATACGCCGCTATTTAGTTGTTGTTTTTTCTACTTTTCAGTAATTCATAATTTGTGAATTCGACAGTACCAATGCTGCCACTGAAAATATTTGCTTTAAAAATACTATCAATTGGTCGTTAAGGACGATACCCCCCCCCACCTTCATTTCCCACAACCCCCACCCCCCCCCCCCCCCCCCCTCCCGTGAAAGCAGCCTCCTCTTAATTACCTCCCCTAAGTTTAAAATAGATTCAAACTTAATTATCTGCCCCTAATAGGAGTCACTAAACACGGCTCTATGATTGTAAACATTTAGCGTGAACCATAGCTCACCAGACCATGTAGGGGTGGGGGTGGTAGGGAGCGCGCTTACAGCTTGTTTTCTAGCGTCTCCCAGAAGAGAATTATATATAGAGATATAGATGATTTGTGTTCAGTTACCCGCGCTGATAAAGTAAAGTTTACCTTTTCGGTGACCTCGGTATAAGCATATGTAATCAGCATACGTCCAGTCATCTTTACTTTCATGGGACGGCGTGGCCTAGCGGTAGAGAGTTAGACTGCTAACCGAAAGTCTCGAGTTCGAATCCGGGTTCAAGATGGGTACCTAACTCACTTTAGGGAAAGCAAAAGCGGCTGGGCATAGTGCTGATCACTTTATCCACTATATGCCGAGGTCTCTGAAACAGTTTTCGGCAGATGAACTATACTTCATCTGCCCAGCGTGTCTTTGGAACGAACGGGAAAAGATGAGGATGATTATCTTTACCTAAAATGAGTCAGGTACCTAAACTGACTCTAGTCCTGTGTAGGAACTGAGACTTTCAGGTAAGTAGTCGTACGCTCTATAATCCGACAACACCGCCTTTGTGTTTGTGTGTAAAGATTACATATTTTTTTACTGAAGCCAGATTTTCAAACGCCCACATTCCATTTTCCTAAACTGAGATAAACCAAACCATGACAGAAACCTCATTCAAAACGAAACTAAAACTTGTATTCACTAATACACCAACATGCTCCGAAACGTGATCACTATATACCCACAATATATTTTTAAATTCAAACACAACAAAACTAGTTATTTCCGGCCTGGGCCAAGTTATGTGACACTTGATAGACAGAAAGAATTGACAAGTGTCTTTGATATCACAAAAAAAAACAACACTCGGGCGATAAGCGGTCAGCATCCAGTTGTTGGGGAACACCAGCCGGCTTTTTGAATGGAAATAAAGACTCCGTTCATTGGGTTTACAACATGGGCCTGAGTATTATATAATAAAATTTCACATATGCAGTTTATTTTTAATATATATTTTTAACAACTAATAACAATATCAGAACCGAGATGAAGATGGCTATCTAAATATTGTAAGCAAAAACTGTTTATAAAAGCGTTAATTTAAAAAAAAAAAAACGGATTCCGACCCACGCCTGCAATAAACGCATTTTTGTTTTTCGAAATATTTAAGTGAATTTAAAACGAATTCCGTAAGCTGAAAGATTGAGCATACAACAATTATATATTTAAATACATAGGTTAGCTAAATTAATTTTCGCGTGCTTATTATGTACCCCCCTCCCCCTCTCCGATTAATACATTTTAGAACTCATCTTATTAAAAAAAAAATCATTCGGTAAAAGACACAGACCAACGAACCGAACAAAATAACCACATTTCAAACCATAAAATTCAACCATATAATTAACTGATCGGAAAATAAAATACACTGTATTAGCCACAGAATTTTTAAAATCCACAACATCCGCAAATGTTATTTATAAAAAACCACCAACATCATCAAATGTTAGTGTAAACATCCACCAATATCCACCGATGAAATTTTTTAAAAATCTACGAAATCTAACAATGAAGATATAAAGATCCAGACAAATGTAGTTGTAGATCCGCCACTTAACAAGTTACAACAAGATATGAGGAGCGAATGGCTCACAGACCTAGCACCTTACACACGGCGCTTCCAGACTGTCTCGCCACTTACAGGAACCGAGCAATGTGGTGAGCGCTGGTTTGTCTGATGAGTGCCCACATCGTCTGTTGCTTTGTGAATACAGTTCGTTTTACAAGATATTCGAGCATTATCAGACAGCGTAGGATCAAAACCAATCGATGTAATTGAGGGGGGGGGGGGGGAGTTGGGGAGACAAAACATCCGCCATTTTTTAACAGTAGTGCGATAAAAGTAAAGTTCCCTTTCAAACCTGACGGTCCATGGGGCAAATAAAGTTACCTGTTTCTATGGCTTCGGCATATAAAAAAATAGCGTGGTCAGCCGCCTTTATTTTTCCTAAAGTGAGTCAGGTACCTATCAGAGCTGGGTGGACTCAGGGACGTCTACGGACTTGAAGAGGGCTTCGAATGCAAGACTATCGGTTAGTAGTTGTATGCTCCACGATTTTATCACACCGTATCATAACAGTGGGGTGCTTAGGACTTAACCTGGGCACATAAGGGTAAAGATGATGGTACAAACGGTGACTAGATCATCGTTAACTCAGCAATAAAAAGGGGACCAGTTAGGATCATGGTATATATATATATATATATATATATATATATATATATATATATATATATATATATATATATAATATATATATATATATATATATATATGGCCAGTATACCTGTGGTAGCCTGTATACCTGTGGTAGCCAGTATACTATGGTAGCCTGTATACCTATGGTAGCCAGTATACTATGGTAGCCTGTATACCTATGGTAGCCTGTATACCTATGGTAGCCAGTATACCTGTGGTGGCTAGTACACCTATGGTAGCCAGTATACCTGTCGTAGCCAGTATACCTGTGGTGGCTAGTACACCTAAGGTAGCCAGTATACCTGTGGTAGCCAGTATACATGAGGTAGCCAGTATACCTGTGGTAGCCTGTATACCTGAGGTAGCCAGTATACCTGTGGTAGCAAGTATACCTGAGGTAGCCAGTATACCTGTGGTAGCCAGTATACCTGTGGTAGCCAGTACACCTGTAATAGCCAGTATACTATGGTAGCCAGTATACCTGTGGTAGCCAGTATACATGAGGTAGCCAGTATACCTGTGGTAGCCAGTATACATGAGGTAGCCAGTATACCTGTGGTAGCCAGTATACATGAGGTAGCCAGTATACCTGAGGTAGCCAGTATACCTGTGGTAGCCAGTATACATGAGGTAGCCAGTATACCTGTGGTAGCCAGTATACATGAGGTAGCCAGTATACCTGTGGTAGCCTGTATACCTGAGGTAGCCAGTATACGTGAATCAAGCCTAGGTTGATGTAAATATTGAGCATGTTTTACATGACCACTTGGTATCAACAGACGAGGTCTATACCTAGATGCTAGAACACCCCATTCAGAAAAAAAACAGTACGGAGTGTTTGTTGGGTTGGTGACGACTATGCTGTTTTTCTGTGGTGATGGTCTAGTTGTGTGACCCTCCAATGTAGACACATTAATAAGAACGAAGAAGTTTTATTCTGGAATACGCCTCATGCTTATATATCTACACGCCTACCCAGTGTTTCTTCCAGACTTTCTTATCCGGGGGAGGGGGGGGGGGGAGCAGAGGCGTAGCGACCCTTCCCAGCGGCCGTGGACAAACTTTCGATTTTTACCCCCTCTTCAGACTTTTGATTTGCACCCCCCCCCCCAGACTTTCGATTTGCACCCCCCTTCAACCTTTCAATTTGTTTTTCCAACCCGTTTTGGCGCCCCCTAAGGTCGGCGCCCGGTTACATAAGTCCCCCAGAGGCGTAGCGAGATGCGGGGGGGGGGGGGGGGGCGGGGCACAATATTTTCGGTCGGGGGGGGGGGGGGGGGGGGGGGCGAACACTGGTCACTGGTAAAAGTTTATTTAATTTTTCTTCGGGTGGGGGGGGGGCTATTTCCCCCATTCTCGTCATCCATTGTATTTTCAACTTATTAAATTATACGAATATGCATAGTTTCTACTTCTCCCTCTGGTAAATATACATTTAATTTTGCGAGCGTGCATGTGTGTGAGAGGGAGAGTGTGTGTGTATGTGTACGTGAGTTTGTGTGTGTATAAATGTACATTTTTAACACGTTTTTATTAACTCAGCTTCGCGTTTGTGTGTTTGTTGTTAAAATTGACATCGAAAATTAGCCCACTTCTGATTGTTCTATAGTTCTGAAATTTGGCATGCAGGCTACTTTCGCCTAACAATTTCAGATGCAATCATAAAAACTAGCAATTAGAGACCGTAATTAGCTTAATTTAATTACGCCCAAAGGACCATAAAATTGAGGACATGATTTCTAAAGATACCGACAAGACTGGAGGCTTATTGACACAGTTACTTCGGCCCCAATCGATGTGAGCGCGCTGGCCGTGATCGTATAGTGGTTAGTACTTCGCGTTGTGGCCGCGACAACCCAGGTTCGAATCCTGGTCGCTCAAGATTTTTTTAGCCCGTGTATTTATAAACACTTAGTCAATTCATACTTAATCAAGTCATTAGATAAAGTAGAAAATAAACTATATAAAAAACTTTTTTAAAAACCACGTTTTTCATGTGTAGCAACGGACTAAAAAGGAGAAAATAAAATACTTAAAAAAAACTTTTTAAAAAACCACGTTTTTCTTGTGGACTAAAAAGTAGAAAATAACTATTTACATACATTTGATGACAAAAAACGTGGGTACGTTCACCATCAAATTTCCCGACCCATCTGCCCGACCCACGTTTTTTGTCATCAAATGTATGTAAATAGTTATTTTCTACTTTTTAGTCCACAAGAAAAACGTGGTTTTTTAAAAAGTTTTTTTTAAGTATTTTATCTATAAATATACTGATACATGTAAAGTATGTAAAGTGACCGATGATTTTTTTTAAGTATCATCTAAGAGTAAACTAGATAACATGTAAACGATACAACGGTCTAATTAACGATACAACGGTATAACAAACGACAGCACGGCCCAAAACAAAACACAATCGTCAAACAAACGACACAATAGTCCAACAGACGAACTGTCCAACACATGGACATTGTCTGAAACAAAAAAGAACTAAAGCTCTCCGTACCTTTGACACACTGAGTGCTGTTGGCGTGCCCATCATAGCCCTGGCTACAAACACAAGTACCATTGGCGCAACCACTGGACCCGGTCACCATTTGACAATCTAAATTGAAGCTGCACCTGTCACCTAGTTTTCCTGTCAGGCAGAAACATTGATAGAATCTATACATATTCATTTATGCACACACACACATACACACACATATATATATATATATTTATATATATATATATATATATATATATATATATATATATATATATATATATATATATATATATATATATATATATATATATATATACAGTGGCGTAGCGAGGTCGGGTGTCACCCGGTGCGGCACTTAATGGTGTCACCCCCCCCCCCCCCCCAGAGGCATAGAGACCCTTCCCAGGGACAAACTTTCAAATTTTCGATTTGCACCCCCCCCCCTCAAACTTTCGATTTGCACCCCCCCCCCCCTTCAAACTTTCGATTTGCACCCCCCCTCAAGTTTTCGATTTGCACCCCCCCCCCTCAAACTTTCGATTTCCACCCCCCCCCCCCCCCCTCGAGTTTTTCTCTATATATTTTGCTATTTTTTGCCTTGGTGTCACCCCCCTAAATGGTGTCACCCGGTGCGGTCCGCACCCCCCGCCCCCCCCCCCCCCCTCGCTACGCCCCTGTATATATATATATACATATATATATATATATATATATATATATATATATATATATATATATATATATATATATATATATACACACACACATATATATATATATATATATATATATATATATATATATATAGTTAGTTAGATCGGCGTTTATTCGTATGGATATTTATTTTTATGCATGTCTGAATGTCTATTTATAGAACCTTTACATCTATGTAAAAGTTTTCGACATAGCCCATATTTTTGTATGCATATCTTCGAGGAGGGGGTGGGGGGAGTACGGACAAAAAAAATATAATTGCGCCCCTCCCAAAAACTTTCACTGGCAGTGGAACAGCTCCTGGCGCAGTAACCCAGTAACCCCCACCCTCCGTTAAAGATGACATGTGTATCTTTATGTCACATATGTATACGTGTCCCATCCATCCGGGGTGGTCTTACACTGTATCTAATGAGGTGCATATCTCTGATAAGCCATTCAACCATTATTTTGGTGTCACCCCCATGAATGGTGTCACCCTCACTCAAGTCAGATGCTCAATGGCAATTAATAGAATTAGCCATGCAGGCATGTATATAATTAATTTCAGATTTATCAATATAATGTAAGTAAACATTTGCTGTAATACTGGCTTGGTGGCGGTAAGGCCGATAACTCAATTTCTCTCATTCATCAATGCTATCTTGGTTACCGCCCTTTATCTTATTTCATTCCTACCCAGTCACTTTAACTGATCTGCGGCCATAGAAGCTGGAGACGTGACAGGAATATTTTGTCACAGTGTTATTTCAGTGTCCCGCCGAACAGTTCAGCCTAGCAGGATGCGAACACATCGGAAATGCTGCGATTAAAATATTTTATCTCTGCTACTGTCTCCTCTGTTCGCAGAATTGATTTCATGTATCTTTTTCATAAAAAATAATTTCTACTTTAACCAAAAACCCCACAAATTTAAATGAGACCTTCTTTCATCATGTACACTATAGCATAATAAAACACATTTCGACGAAAAATGACGACACTAAAAGTGTAATAGTACAATTTTTCTTTTTGCGCAATTTTCCGTTTGCGCATTTTTCTGCGAGCCAACCTAAACTACATTTGGTCAAAGAAACGAACTGGCGGTGATCGAACTATTGTGAAAGGAAGGAATCAGCTTAAGACTATGTAATGTGGACTCAACGGTCGGTACACCACATACGAAGTTTTATAATATCTTCGGAGAAATAAAAGTTTTAGGATATAGATCTAGATCAAGGTATTTACTTATTTGTAGTTTGTACATTTTCGTGACACTTTTCGCACCTCCACCAGAAATTGGTGCGCGCCTCACAGCATAGAAACCACTGCGTTGGGGTTCGACAATACTAAGGGGCAACGGGGTGGGGAATCGGATTCGGGTTATGGTAAATGTCAGTATATGACAAGTGGAAGGGGGGGGGGGGCGGCATTTAAAAAAAAAAACCTTTTTTACAATAATTGTAATAAAAAATTAACCCTTTATTTTATACTCGATGTAGTTTTACTTTATAGTTTATACCTAAATCTAGAATCTACTTACTCTTAATGCATGTTGTGTTGTCGGCTGAGGCATAAAACCCAAGGCTACAAACACATCGTCGTCCTCTGCATATGGTGTCTGCTACAGCGTCGCTGCAGTCAGTGTCAAGGGTGCAGTTGTCATAAATGACACGGCGGTGACATGTGGTGGCGTCGTCATTTCTAGTCATATATCCTGACATGCACCTGCACAATCCTCTACATTCACTGTTGTTAACTGCATCACTGCAGTCCACATGCACATCACATTTTCCGATGCCGATCTTTCTTTTTAAACACCCCGTGTTGTTGTTCTCACTGTAGAAACCGGACACGCATGCGCACTTCCCATTTACACACGTGCTGTAGTCTACGGCGGTGGAGCATTCCGATTCAGCCGTGCAGGTGTCGGTATGGAGACGCATCCGATGACACGCGTCCCGGTCAAGGTTAGTCGCGTAACCATGGTCACAGACGCAAACGCCCGATGCGCAGTGGCTCATGTTGACAGCGTCTCTACAGTCTAGGTCCACTGCGCATGTCTGCTCCCTGATTCGCCGGCGTCTACACAGTGTCATGCTGGCGTCAACTTGGTAGCCAGATTTACAAAGGCAGATGGCCTACAAGATGTTTAAAAATTATTTACACATTTAAATATGGAATATATTATAGAGACATTTATAAATAAAAAAACATTTTTGCTTCAGACGTACCTAGGAGAACAAATCAGAGTTCAAACGTTTGTGTGACCTTGAGATAGGAACTATTAACACGATCAGTTATACAACCAACAGCGTTTCCTTTCCGCGAGTCAGTCTTCTTTTTTCTTCTTCGTTCTTAGTTTTAGTGTTGAAAAGGATCCCCTCCAACACAATTAAGTATACGCGACAACTGGTTATGCGCCATTGAGGCCATTGACTCTGATTTCAGCCTGCTTTTCTTTTTAGATTTGCTTCCATAGCCTTTGTCCAACCAAGAACAAACTACAAAGCAGCAGTTGTTTGATTTTGGAGTTGTCTCTCCTTGAAGAATTGCTGTCCCCAGCTAATGAGCCTCATCTGCCCGAAGGTTCGAACTCGAGAATTTTCGGTTTAGCAACCATGAGCTTTACAGACTCGACCACACCGACCGCGAGTCAGTAACTCACTGGACATGGTTAGGTAAAGTAACCGTAGAGGTAGCCAGACCAATGGTCAAGGAAGGGGGGGGGGGGGTGGTTAGGTAATGTAAGTGGAAAACATGTTAGCCAGGCCAGTTGTCAAGGGGGTAGATAATGTGACGTAGCTCAAATTTTATGTTCTTCAAACCAAAACGACGAAAAAAAAAATCCAGCCCAAAATGCAGCAAGCCTACAAGTTCTGATGTTCATACCTTAGTTCCATTTCTTGTGCAGACGCTGTTGTCAACAGCTTTACTGCAGTCGTCGTTTGGACCTGTGTAACAGAAGTCGCCGATCTTCTCTAAAAACAAAAACAAATTTTTTTAATCGAAATCGAAAAATAATTTAATGACAGTATTAAATAATTTGTTTAAGAAAATGTTTCTTCTGGACGGGGGTACTTTAAAGTACGAGGGGACGCTGTTTCAAGGTTGTATTTTTAAAATCAATGATATAAAACTTCTATTTAAGCTGAACATATCGTTTATTTTGTTTTGATACTATCGTTATCGTAACTCTAACTATAATCCAGCTCCTAAACTAAACTCTGACATATATCGTTATCGTAACTCTAACTATAATCCAGCTCCTAAACTAAACTCTGACATATATCGTTATCGTAATAACTATAATCCAGCTCCTAAACTAAACTCTGACATATATCGTTATCGTAACTCTAACTATGATCCAGCTCCTAAACTAAAATCTGACATATATCGTTATCGTAACTCTAACTATAACCCAGCTCCTAAACTAAACTCTGACATATATCGTTATTGTAACTCTAACTATAATCCAGCCCCTAAACTAAACTCTGACATATATCGTTATTGTAACTCTAACTATAATCCAGCCCCTAAACTAAATCTGACATATATCGTTATTGTAACTCTAACTATAATCCAGCCCCTAAACTAAACTCTGACATATATCGTTATCGTAACTCTAACTATAATCCAGCTCCTAAACTAAACTCTGACATATATCGTTATCGTAACTCTAACTATGATCCAGCTCCTAAACTAAAATCTGACATATATCGTTATCGTAACTCTAACTATAACCCAGCTCCTAAACTAAACTCTGACATATATCGTTATCGTAACTCTAACTATAATCCAGCTCCTAAACTAAACTCTGGTCCAAGCTAAAACAGTTATCCTTCATCCTAGCTCGAGTCATATGTACAATCCAGACCCTTATCCTTATTGCAACAGCGATACCGATAAACCTCGACTCGATACCGTATTGTAAGACTAGTGCGCATGTCAAACTTACTGCGTGGACAGAAGGTGTTGTTTCTGGTCTGCAAATAGCCTCCACCACAGCGGCATCTTTTGCTCACACAGACTGCGTTAGGCACGTGCACAGAACAATCCGAATCGTTCGTGCATGGATCACTTAGGACGCGAGGAGCACATTGGTTTCCTAGGAGATAAAGTAGTTGTACAACATTGTATACTGTATTTCTGAATATCAAAAGGACTGGTGTTAAACTCATTTCAATGAGCTTTTGTCATTAGATGTGCATACCTATGTATACATACATACACACACACACACACACAAACACACAAACACACACACTCATATATATATATATATATATATATATATATATATATATATATATATATATATATATATATATATATATATATATATATATATATATATCATGTCTAAAAAATTAGAAAAGCTTGATCTACCTAAGACATGACTAATGTGAAAATAAAAAACGTACCTGCCATTTCTAGGAAACCATCTTTACACAAACATGCATTGAGTGAGCAGTTAGTAGGCAGGCTAGACACGTGCATTAACCTACGGCATGCGTCTACACACAGGGGGTCGGGCGACGTTTGGTCACACACACCGCAGTAGCTGTTGGGTATCGTCAGTGAGCAGTCTTGTGAGCTCGTGCATGCGTCCCCCAAGGTCGTGGGCAGGCAGGTGGCTTGACCCGGAACTAGTTGGTCGCTGTGTTTGGGTGAGTACCCAGGGACGCAGACGCACGTGTTGAAGAAACACTCCGAGTGTGGGTTCGTGACGTTGCATTCCTCCTGACTAACGCAGCGATCCCCGAGACCCACTGGCGCGCATGCGCCGACCGCGTTCTTCCGGTAACCAATAACGCATTGACATGCGCCGTCGACGTCACAGAAGCTATGAAGAAACTGTTTCTCGCATTGGGAATCGGAACTACATCCGGTTCCTTTTAAAAGACAGGTCTTGGCGTCGTCTTGGTAGTAGGTGTCCTGACACTGGCATTTAAAGCTCACGCACATGCTGTGCATGACGGAGTTGGCGCACAGGCTGTTGTCATAGCAACCGTCTCCCAGGTGGTAAAAGCGACACGTGTAGACGTCCATCTCCGAGTAGCCCTCGTCGCACGTGCAAGACTGCTGCCTGCAGACGCTGTTGGCGACGGTGCAGTCTACGTCGCTCTCGCATTCCATCTCGCCCAGAGCCGCGTCGAAGCACGTGCCCCGGGAGCACGCGCAGATGGGGGCGTAGCACATTCCGGTGCAGTCTTGGTGCGTGCTGCACGCTGCGCCCGTCATCAATGGGCGGGTTGGAGCGGTAACCAACGCCCTGGGCGTCACTGCCCGAGGGCGACGAGCATGTTCATCATTTGAAAGGGGGTGTTTGTTTTGGTAAAGGTAAGCACGGGGTGGGGATAAGAGGAAGTCCTTATATAGAGGGGATGAAGCTGAAATAATGTCCATATTAGGAGTGGATAGGATAGAGATAATTTCCTTATAAGGAGTGGGTGGGGGAGAGATAGTTTCCTTATAAGGAGTGGGTGGGGTAGAGAGAATTTCCTTATAAGGAGTGGGTGGGTGAGAGATAATTTCCTTATAAGGAGTGGGTGGGGTAGAGAGAATGTCCATATAAGGAGTGGGCAGGGTAGAGAGAATGTCCTTATAAGGAGTGGGCGGGGCAATGAGAACACTCTTATAATGATGGGGTGGAGTCGAGAAGATGCCCTCGTGTAGAGTTCTAATGCCAGACTCTCGTCTGGAACAACGCCGTCTGCCGACCCCAACATACCCAGGCTGACACACGCACGTGTTCTGGCACGCGCTGTTCTCGATGTCGGCACAGCTGCTGTCGTCATGACACGGATCGCCCAGTGACCTTGACACACAAAGCCATCGACCCGTGCTGTTGGGCGAAGCATCTAAAAACCACACAGGGAAAATGAACACACAAATACAAACAAGCAGTTTCAAGGACATTTATAGGACGTAGAATAAAACATCATGCATCTCGTTAATTAGAAATTACATCTAAGGGATATTAATAAGACGCAACATTCAGCTGGGGTTTTACTACATTCGATCTCTGTACGATATCTATAGATATTTTCTTGCAATACAACGTCATGCACATCTAGTTATTTAGAAATCATGTCGACTTTTGCGTTAGTTTTGTTATTGTTTAGTCAAATAAATAACGTAGGAAGTGTTTTGTATTCTTAAATACTAGCCAGTCGATTATAGTTGTTTTTTTTTAAATAAAGGAACAGATGGACTCTACTTCACCTCTGAATCTCAACAGATTTGTTTTTCTTACTGCAGTTTTTATTGGCACGGTACTAGTGTAGTAGATGATGATGGTGTTTGGTTCTGTACTATCTAGTACTGTAAAAGTGTAGTAGTTGGTGTTCACACACATTCTCACACACCTTATATGCTCATACAGAAAACAGGTACAAACCGGACTGTCACAATTCACAACACTAGGATTGAACAGGGTACAAAGTATAAATAAACAACATTCACCCCCATTCATTCCCCTTCACTCATTCACTACAAATAGTTGTCAAATTATTAGAGTATTGTATGTTTACTAGTGGTCAAGATATTAGAGTACTGTATGTTTACTAGAGGTCAACTTAAGGTACATGTAGTTGTGTTGAGATTATAAATAAAGTTTGCCAAAGTGAGTGGAACATTTATGTAAGAAAGTTTTTCATGTGATTCGTACAGTTATGTAATAAAGTAAGTTGCGTGGCACGGACATATTACCACTTTTAATGTTATGCTATTTTGACTACCTGTCTACATCCATACTCTGACGCACGTGTATACTCACCTTTAGCGATATAACCTGCTTTACACTGACATGTCAGGCAAGTCTGCGGGTCTGACGTATTCGGGCCACACTGAACGCACACACTGTTCTCTATAACCGAGCTACAGTCAAACGAGTGTTTACATCCGCTTCCTAGCGTCCTCATCTCACACGATGATGTGGTGGTGGTGATGTTTGGCGTGTACCCAGGTAAACAGCGACACCTGCCGTGGTCACAGTCGGAGTGTAAAATGGTGGTGTTGCAGTCTTCAGGTTTCGTACACTCATCGTACAGACTCGCCAACACGCATGCGTCGAATCCTTCCTGGCGGTACCCTACCTTACACTTGCATGTGTTGTTCATCTCACAGAAGCTATTATTAACCTTGCACTGGGTGTTGGATTCACATTTTAACCCTCCGATTTGCTTGATGCTGCAGATGGAATTGTTCATCGGATAATGTGTGTCTTTACATTGACATGTCTTGTTAAAACAAACACTATTGTTTACGGAGTATTCGCAACGGTTTTTAGTTTCTGAGCAAACGTGTCCGAGATTATAAAAAACACATTTTTGAAATGCAGGGTCGGGCGCTAAATTTACGTTACAATGGCAGGTACTGTTGTCGCAGAAACTGTTGTTAAAGAGCTCCATGCAGTCATAATTCGTGGAGCAGTTCGTTTCTTCCAGGGCAGCTTTTGAGCATTTACCAGAGGTACAGGCGCAGGCGTTTCCGCCACAAGCATTGGCGCAGTCTAGATGAGAGGTACAAAGGTCTCCAAGCTGCCTTTTTTCACAGCGTCTTCTGCTGTTTGGTTTAAAACCAGGCCGGCACACACATGTTTGGTTGCATGTGCTTTCTTTGACGTTCGCGCAGCTGGTTTCGTCTTCGCAGGGGTCGCCAAGTAACCTCTCAAGACAGTGTGTCTTGTTTCTATTACTGGAGTAGTCCTTGAGACAGATGCAGAAGTTGTCTGTGCATCGGCTGTTTCTTACGGATTTGTTGCAGTCTTCATGAGACTTGCATTGATCACCTATCTTAACCCTATCACACGCAACTCCAGAACCTCTACTTATGTAACCCTGAAGGCATTGGCATGTAGAACTAGAACTGTTACAGAAACTTCTATCGACGGCCGCCTCGCAATCTTCATTGTGTGAGCAGTTGTCACCGACGACACGTAACAAACACACGTCTTGTCTATGTTTATACCCTCCCGAACATTGGCACGTTTCGTTTTTACACTCGCTGTTAGAGATGGTCTGACTGCAATTCTTCCCGGGGAACAACTCACACCCGTCTCCTATCTTGAGCTTCACGCACGAACCGTTGACCTTTGTGAACCCATCAAAACACTGACACCTCCTAACGCATGGCTGACTTGTCGGACATTTAGAACACGTCGCGTTCGGTATGGACATACACATTTCGTCAGAAGAACACGGTGCGTCGACCACCGGCTTGCATGTGTTGTTGTTTACCTGAACGAAAAAGCGGGGGCACCTGCAAATTTTAGTTTGCTTATGACACTGGCTGTACATGACTGTGGCATTACAGTCGGCAGTCTTCAAGCATTTGTCTCCAAGAAGTCGCACCGAGCACACGTTCTCGTGTTTCATTACGTACTCACCACCACACTCGCACGTGCCGTTCACGCATGCGCTGTTCTCGACGGATGAGTTGCAGGAAGTGTTTGAGGTGCACGGGTCTCCTAACCGGATCTTCACACAGGAGCCGTTGACGTGGGTGAACCCCTCCACGCATGCGCAGACGCCGGTGCATGACGCGGTGCTGTCGCAGGATTGGCTGAATCTGCACGTGCTGTTGTCGTCCAGCTCCGTGCAGTTGCTGTCCGTCACACAAAGGTCACCGTGACCTGTCACACAAAAAAAATAATGAATTTAATTACATAGACATGTTATATGGGACGGAGTGGGCGAATGATAGAGCATACAACCATATTTAAATTCTGTACTACAAAAATAGAACATTTGTTAACGAACATTTCTGCTTTAAGAATTACTTGAACATAATAAACCATAAACAAGAACAGTAACTCGTTATTTCTTTTTCAAAAATATAAAATATTGTATTGCTTCCCTTTGATTAAATTTTGTTCTTTAAATCTTCTTGTGTGAGCTCTCGTATATAAAGTGAGTTGAGGACGCCATGCCGTATAAATTTAGCTGCAGCCACCAATGACCAATAACAAACGCTAGTTGGTGCCTAGTCGTGAGAGGGAGCCACTGGAAGGTTTTAGCTGGAGCCAACAGACGTTAGCTGGAGCCAGAGTTTCTTTTAGGCATCTCTTTAAGGGGGGGGGGGGCAGCCCCTCGAAAAATTCTACTGCCCCCCCCCCTCCTCCTCCGAACGAAATATGATTTATATAAAATTTGAATTTTAAGCTTATTAACTTCTTACTAATTTCGACTTTTAATTCTATGTGGGTCGCAGGTCACTTACTTTTTATAAAAGGGGGTCGCCACTTGAAAAAGTTTTGGAACCACTGCACTAGATGGATGGAGCCTATTGAAATCTACTGGGGTAAAACTATCTGAACGTATTGAAATCTACAGGGGTCTATGGAAATCAGACAGCCTCAGATAATATAAAAATCAGGAGATGTCAACCCCGCCCCATCTCATGGAGGGGTCCACCCCAGTGGCGTAGCGAGGTCGGGTGTCACCCCCCGGTGTGGCACTTAATGGTGTCACCCCCCCCCCCCCCCGCGAGGCTTAGCAACTCCTCCCGGGGACAAATTTTCGATTTGCACCCCCCCCCCCCCTCGAACTTTCGATTTGCACACCCCCCCCCCCCTCAAACTTTCGATTTCCACCCCCCCCCCCTCAAATTGTTCTCTATATATTTTACTATTTTTTGCCTTGGCTTCAGCCCCCCCCCCCTAAATGGTGTCACCCGGTGCGGTCCGCACCCCCCGCCCCCCCCCCCCCTCGCTACGCATGTGGTCCACCCAGCCCCTTCTCAGACAAACTATAGCGGTCAAACTATCTAGCACATTTCTTTGTCTGTGAAACAACGAAACCCATATGGGCTGAGGTATCCTATAAAAATGGAATCTAAAGAAAGGCTTCAAAGAAACACATTTTTTTCGGTCGTTTTTCCTCTGGTAGCACCGGATTTTGTTGCGGACTGCGCATGTCACGGCCGTACCACGTGGTAGTTGTAGAGAAATATCTCAGGTACGTTCTGGTACCCGTGACCCTTTTACCTAAGCAAGGCTGGGTGGATGGGGGTGGGGGTGGGGTGGAAGGTCAACAGGCACTCACCTCTGGTTCAAGGTTCTCAAAGTGTGGGTTCGCGTGCCCTTTGGGATGGGGGAGAGTTGAGTGCAGTGCGGGGTGGGGTGGGGTGGTGGCTGCATCAGTGTCATTCTGAATAGAGTTATCATGGCCTTTCCTACTTTCTTACTTCTATCTACGGTCGTGTTTTATCTAACCGATTGAACAACGCGTCATCTTTACAGCCTATGTGCTCCAGAGGGTTGGAGGGGGTGGGAAAGGAGTAAAACTTCCGGAGGGGGTGGGAATTTCCTGGACGAGGGTGGGGGTGGAGCGGACAATTTAAAAAATTAAATTTAATGTTCTATTTCGACAAGAGAGATGGTTGGAGGGGGGAGGGTATGTGCTTGCCTCCTTCCCCCCCCCCCCCCAACCTCTTCCAGGAGAGATGCCTGAAAGAAATACTACTCATCCATGAAGCCGTATGTGTATTGAGTGCTGCGTTTGATGGTCGCTGCTTCAAGACAACAATGATAGATTATGTCAATGAACAATCGAACCCCGGAGAATATAATTTGTTACATTTATTTTATACCCTGTGCATAATCAAACAGGAATGTCGGTACTTCAAATGGGTCGGCTTGATGTTTTCAATATGTTATAGCGAGGGTTACTACGCTTAACCTAGCACTATAACCAGAAAATCCTGATAGAAGCCCTCGCTTTAACTAAGTAGAACCTTGAGCATAACAGTGACCAACAAACTGTGTGTTATATTAAAATACTGTGTTGGTTTTCCGTCATTTGATAGAACAAATATATTCCGCACAGACATCTATACAAGGTTATTTAAGCTAAATCTAATGATACACTTTAGAGCGTTAGTTTGCGTGTGTATATTG
Source organism: Physella acuta (assembly GCF_028476545.2). Taxonomy (NCBI): domain Eukaryota; kingdom Metazoa; phylum Mollusca; class Gastropoda; family Physidae; genus Physella; species Physella acuta. The sequence goes on along the minus strand of NW_026732223.1, from coordinate 70,389 downwards.
TCTGTGTGCTAATTTTGAATGCCTGCTTCCGCCATGAAAGCCAGTATTACTTGACATCAAGGTAAGTTTTCTTTAACCAAATTACTTGGCAGATATTTATTGTGTCTGCGTAGCCAATATTTCTGGGCAGAGGCTCACTATTTCTGGGTAGCCAATACTACTGGTCACTGGATGAGTGTTTCTGAGTATTACAAGGCGGAGGTTTAATATGTCTGTGTAACCAGTACTGCTATGCAGAGTTCGATAACCGCGAGTGCTGAAGAAGATACCATGATACCAATATTACTTGGCAGAGGTTCAACGTGTCTGTGTAGGCAATATTACTAGGCGGAGGTTGAGTTTCTGTAGTTAATATTATTGGGTATAGGCTAAAAGTGTCGTGTAGCCAATATTTCTAAGCAGCGGTTAAATGTGTCTGTGTAACCAATATAACTGGGCGGAGATAGAATGTGTCGGTGTAGCAAATACTGCTAAGTAGCGGTTCAATGTGTCATTGTAGCCAATATTACAGGGCGGAGGTTTAATGTATAGCTAAAATTACTCCGCGGAGTTGTCTGTGTAGCTAATATTACTAGGCGGATGTTGAATGTGTCTGTGTAGCTAATATTACTAGGCGGAGGTTGAATGTGTCTGTGTAGCCAATATTACTAGGCAGAGGTTGAATGTGTCTGTTTAGCCAATATTACTAGGCGGAGGTTAAATGTATCTGTATAGCGATACTGCTGTATAGAGCTTGAGAACCGTTGTTAAGACGCCAGTGCTGAAGAAGTTACTGTGAGATGGATGTCTCTACTCTATGACCAGGTGAGTTATCGAGCTCTGGGACTGGCGGTGCCATCACAAGGGAGATTTGAGATACTCCCCTGATCTATGGGAGGTGTATTCTCCGTGAGGGGTGTATGTTCGGATGATCTTTTCGAGTTTGATAAAAGTTGTTTGGATAAGTTCGTGTGTGCTTTTGGGGGTGTATTGATAGTAGTTTTATAAGTTTGTGGGGTCTGTGTGGGATTGTTTTTACCGATACTTACGATTCTCCATGATTTGTATGGGGTGTGTTACTGTGTGGTTTATGAGTGTGGTTATTAAAGAGGTGTGGGTACCACGGGTATGTGTGTCGGGGACATTAGCTAAGGTTTCTATCAGATAGTATTCTCTCCAAGGGGGGGGGTGAAAGGGGGGGGGGGAACACTTTGTGGAAACGACACTGGTTAAGTATATCTTTATAAATTTTTTTCCATTATATCTGCGATGTGCCCCCCCCCTCCCCCCACCACCCTACTTATCCGTAGTAATGACTGAAAAGACATTGTGTATATGCCGACAGCAATTCATGCGTGCTGTATGTAGCTTTAGTCACGGTAGTCTTGGTGTTTTAATCTTGGTGATTGGGGTCTTAACAATAGATGCGTCATGAGTTTATAGATCAGGGCAGTACTTGGATCAAAAGCTAAATGCTGTAATAATGTAGGGGCCTAATATTCAGGGTATCAAAAGAGTGTTGATCTAGCCTTGTTCAGACTTGTTAATCAAAATCTTAGGGGAAAGGATGTTTGTTTATGGAACGGTGTGGCCTAGCGGTAGAGCTGATAACCCGAAAGTCTCGAGTTCGAATCCGGGTCCAAGTCAGTACCCTGAGTCCACCCAGCTCTGATGGGTACCAAACTCGAAAGTAAAGTCGGCTAGGCAAAGTGCTGACTACATCTTCCTTCATATGCCGAGGTAAAGAGACAAAATTCTGAACTCTACTTCATCTGCCTTATAAATCTTTATGCCTAAAGAGGTTTCTTTACATTATGTGCGTTTGGCTTACAAAATCAGATCTAAGAATTTCGTCATAGCCTGGTGAACTGACACTAGGTACCTAGGGTGTCAATTTATAATTAGTTTTTTTTTAATTACGCAGGGCTAATTAAACTTGATTAGACTGCAATGACACTTGACACTTTAATGACTTAACCCAAATAATTTGCTGAGACAGGACAGCTAAAAATACAAGACAGTTCACCTGTGTGACATGTTTACCTGACATATGGTCGACACAAACCATACAAGACAGGTGTCCATTGTCTTAGTCCACATATGCGCTAGCTTATGTAAACCTGTGTCTTTTTTTATACATAAAGGCAGGTTTTACCCAGGTGTACTAAACAAAGTTGCGTGTCGTTATTTATGGAAATGCCTAGACCCGTAAAGATTCATTCTCTTTATCTCCTACAAGAGATAGAACAACGAAAGTCGCCTCCCCTGGCAAGATTTATGTTCCCTGACTTGTGATAACTTCCCTTTGTTTTTTAAACACACAGAAGAGCGCCGCATTTCGGCATACCTGGATATAAGGCCGGGCTGTCTTGAAGTGCCAATGGAGGTGCAGCTGTTCTTGATCCGTTCAGGAATGGGAATTTCCGATTTTTCGGTTATATAAAGCGCTTATTATAGTGCGCTTTCTCATGGGAGATGGCGTTTTCGGGGGGTAGAACATACGGCTGCTATCCCTGAAAGTCTCTAATTCGAAATCCCGGGTTCGTTTCAGGAAAACTTCCACGAGTCCACCTAGTTGTAATGGGTACCTAACTCACGTTAGGGAAAGTAAAGGCGGCTGGGCATAGTGTTTACAACACTAGCTCTTCATATGCTAGGTCAATAAAACAGGTGAACTCTACTTCACCTTCCCCATGGACCGTCGGGTTCGATAAAGGTACTTAACTTAATTACTTACTAATTACTTACAATGCGTTTTCAAAGTTAAAGGCTATATAAATAGCCTTTATCTATATTAAAATATATGTTTTTCAAAGTTACCCTTTCGAACCTGTCGGTCAATACGGCAGGTGAAGTAGAGTTCACTTGTTCCTATGATTTCGGCATATAATATGTGTTCAACAGAACAATTCTTGTTCAACGACCTTAAAGTAATACACTACATTTACCCCCCCCCCCCCCCTCCCCATATTTCAGTTATTGGGTCGACCAGTTATTGGCTTTAACATGTAGCAGACGATTGGGATGACATCAGACGGCTCCTAGAGTTAAGTCACTCGTCGCATGTCCATTGAAGCAGACGGCTCCAAGTGCAGGAGCTTAGATCGTGACGTAAGACAGAGCCGTTAAATTACGCGCCTGCGTAGTGTGCCGGTGATATTATTACTGCCGCACTCGACTCGCCGCTTTTTTACCTTTCAGGCTGCGCTTTTTGCGCTTTTTTGTTTTCTTAATTAACGGAAGTCGAGACAAAGACCCGAGTAATGGGTAGGAGGCAGGTGTAAGATTTGTTCCGTATTTTCCGGGCCCAGCTGTTTTTAATTTACAGACATTGCTGGTTCTGCTTCTAGTGTCCCAGGGCGTGTTGACTTAAGCGAGCTTTTGAAAACATATTCAAAGACTTGAAAGCAAGTCTGAAGATACCCCACCTAACATACTTTTATATAACGCACTAATATGTATCAAGCTTCCAAGTAATATCTGTACTTCTATGTAAACTGCTTACAATGCACTTTATTCAAATCAAAACTCTACGCATTAGCTTTTATTAAAAAACAGCTTCTGATTACAATTATCATGAGAGTACTATTAAATATTTTGTGAAAAAAATACTATTTATTAAGCAAAAAAAATGTTTCGACTTTAAAAGAAGTTTAATTGCCCTTCTCACTTTTAAAAATTTTTATGTTTAAAATTATTTAAAAGCCCCCTGTGAGATAACTTTAGATCTAAAGTGGAAGGGGGAATAAATGGTGTATGTCAGTACAAGGGAGGTAACACCAGGTAAATCTCAAATAGAATTTTCGCTATTTACATTTTTTCTTTTCTTTATAACGTCATTCCGAGAAGAAAAAAATATGCCCTGTCGTTGATGATAAACAAAATATAGGTGTCTGTTTTGTCTATTTGCAATCACTTCAGATGTTATTGGTAAATATTAGCTGTATTGTATAAAAAAACAGGCTATGCAAGCGATTTTTTAAATGACGTATTGCAGGTAGACATTCTGATGTCATACTCAAGGAAAACATTTACGTGTCATTTTAAGGCTCAAGGTAGACATTCTAGAGTTATACTTAAAGCAGACATTCTTGTGCTATACTTATAGCAGATATTTTAGTACTATACTTCAAGCGGACATTCTAGTGCAGTGGGGTTGCTAGGTCGGGTGTCACCCTGTGCGGCACTTCGTGGAGACGACCCCCCTAGAAACTATATATATATATATATATATATATATATATATATATATATATATATATATATATATATGTAACTGGGGTAGGCCTAACTACCAGTTACAAATGATAACGAACGAGAAGCCGAGACACGGTGTTGGTCTGATGCAACCGATAACAGGTGGCTTATTGGGTCGGGCTGATAACAACCTCAAAGCCAAGGCGTGCTATTTTGGGAAACGGTATTCAGACGGCCTGTCAACTTTGATGGATAGGACGCAGATGTTATTTTACGGTCTGTACGTTTGAACTACGCAACTGGTGGTCGGAGATCGAGTACAAGTATCGATTACGGAGGAATACAAGTACGGAGACGAGTACGGATACAAGGGATAAATAGGAGGGCACGGCAGGACTCGTTCTCTCTCTTCCGTCGTCGTCGCTTGCTTTAGATCAGTCAGTCTGGGTGACATACCCAAGTTGGTTATATTGTGTTAAGAAGGACAATAGACATGTGGATTCAGTTATATGAAGCCTAGTGAGGACTGTTAGGGGTCAGTTGATTCAGACTATTATTGTGAAACATCTCTGTTGATTCATTGTGTTATATTGAAACATTTCTTGATTCATGTAATAAAAGGATCAATAGCGAACCTGCATCTTCGAGTCTTTCTACTGTAGTCGATGTTGTGTAGCATGAGTGGTTCAACTCGTTACAATTGGCGTTGTCGGGCAGGATAGACTCGGGAAAGGTCACATTGGGCGTTGCGAACAGGATAGATGCAACTAGCCTAGGTCACATTTGGCGCTGCGAGCAGGATGAATTAAACTAGACTTGCCGATTTAGGCACCCATAGTCAACCTTGTGCATAACTGTGTTTTGTGTGTATGTGAATTCGGACATTCAGGAACTGTGAAAATCGAGGAAAATTTTTTCATATACACACGGTAAGAAAGAACTCTTTTGTTTTACTTACGGAATAAAATGTCTACTCTGGACGAGAAGCAGACCCATATAGTGGTCCTACCCAGAGAGTCCCACATTAACAAATTTTACGGGGACGGGGATCCCACTTTAACCAACAGGTTCAGTGAAGAGGTCAAAGCGGCCTGGGCCTCAAGAGGCATGTCACCAGAGGAAAGATTAAGACTGCTGATGGGCAGCATAGGAGAGACGGTTAGGGCAGAGGTCAAATGCCACGATAAAACCATCCAATCAGATCCGGATAAGGTGCTGGATCTGATTATGGAGACCTTTGGGGAGAGACGGTCGGGATCGCAACTGCTGGCAGGGTTCGTAGGCTTGAGGCAGAGATTGGCGGAGAGTGTGATGGAGTACTCACACCGGATGAACAGTGCCTTTGATTCGGTAAAGGTCAAAACACCGGACATTGATGTACGCCTACTGAGGGACCATTTCATTGAGGGGCTGGCAACCCCGATCCTAAGAAGAGGGTTGAAAGAGGAGGTCCACAAAGAACCGCAGTTGACCTTCCTCCAGGTCAGGAACTCAGCGATCCGCAGGTCCGAGGATGAGGACCAATCGAACTGTTCGGTGGACAAAGTTTCTGTACCTGAACAGAGACAATCCCCACCCACAGGGGCCGACACGATGGAGACCATGATGGCTCAACTGTTGGCCCACCTAGATAAGGTTGACCAACGTTTGGAGAGGTTAGAAAGCAGGTCAACAGCTGAGAATCGGGAAAAGAACGGGACAAAACAGGGACGGGTTGGACGGCCGCGTCCGGCCAAGCCATCACTCCAATGGACGGCCGACGGTCGACCAATTTGTTTGTCTTGTTCACAACCCGGACATATGGCACGGTACTGTCCGGTGAAACGATCGCCCTCTGTACGGCAGGTCAAGGCTACAGAGCGGCGAGGTAATGACTTAGTAAACAAAATGACAAAGAAACACAGTAAGGAGAAAAAGAAAGGCAAAACACAACTAATGGAAAAAATGAACTGTGAAATGAACTTGAATGTTGAACAGTTTCAAGTGAACAATTGGTTGGTAGAGAAAAATGATGATAAGAAGAAAATTGGTAGACTTAATAAAGGAATTCAAAGTCTAACCAGGAAACTGGATAGGGAAAGTTCATGCAAATTAAAAGCACAGGAGAAATGTTCATCTTTAAAGTGTCTGTTATCGGAAGAAGTAAATAAAAATAGTAGACAACAGAACAGTGTTGGCAAACTAGAAGAAATGAAAGAGTCTCAAACAAGACTTGAAGAGAAATTATCCGGTATTGAAAAAGAACTTCAAAGTACAGCAAGGCTGGGATCCATCGAACAGCGATGGGCAGCAGAATTGGCACTCGTTGACCTAGAGAGAAAACATCGCCCGGGGCGGTCCAAGGTCAATGCGGACGCCTTATCAAGGAATCCTTACGAGAGACCGGGTGATGAGGAAGAAACGCTGACAGGAATATGTGAGGTCAGAGCGTCAACAGATATCCCTCATGGGGTACAAGTGATGCAGAACGGGCAGACCGGGGTGGAGCACATATCCACGGAACCCGAACATATGGACAGTAGTGATTTTAATTGCCTTAATCACCAAAAGATAAGAGATGCCCAGAGAACGGATAGTGGCTTACAACCGCTATTGAAACACGTCCAGGAACAAAAATTCCCAGGAAGAAGGGAAAGAGAACAATTTGGTCGAGAAACAAAGAAAATACTGAGTCAGTGGAACCGTCTCAGTATAAAGGATGGTGTTCTCATGCGGAGAATTCATGACCAAATTGATGGCACAATACACCAGGTGGTGGTGCCGGGACAATTACGAGAAGAAGTGCTAAGGTTGGCACATGACAGGGCAGGACACCAGGGTCAGGACAGAACCCACAAAATATTACGACGGAGGTGTTACTGGCCCAATATGGAAATGGAGGTCAAACGCCATTGTGAGGCTTGTGTAAGGTGTCAGCATGCGAAAATGCCAGTTGTCAAAATGAGACAGCCATCAGGACACCTACTAGCGACAAAACCACTAGAGATTGTGGCTATGGATTTTACGTCGTTGGAGCAATCATCGGATGGGACGGAACATGTGTTGGTAATGACTGATGTATTCACCAAATGGACGGTGGCGGTGCCCACGCGAGATCAGACTGCCAAAACAGTGGCAAAGGTCTTAATAGAACATTGGTTCATCAAATATGGCATACCAAGACAATTACATTCTGACCAAGGAAGGGCTTTCGAGTCAGAAGTAATTAACCAACTGTGCAGCCACTACGGGATCAACAAATCTAGAACAACCACATTTAATCCGAAAGGAAACGGACAGTGTGAACGGTTCAACCGCAGCATGCATGATTTGCTGCGTACGCTAGAACCTGAACAGAAAAAACGTTGGCCTGATTTTCTCCCAGAGTTGGTATATCTATACAACTGCACACCCCATGCCACAACCGGCTTTACGCCATACATGTTGCTGTTCGGACGAGAGGCTCGACTCCCTCTTGATTTGTTCCTAGGAAAAAGGGAGAGTATGACTGGCTCATACACCGCACTGGAATATGTGAATGAACATATGAGAAGAATTAGAGAAATGTACAGGGTAGTACAGGAAAGACTAGAACATGAATCTCGGCGAAGGGAACCGCCGATACAGACGAAGGACCCGCCACTCAAACTGAATGACAGGGTATTACTGCGTAGCCACCCGTTAGGCAGAAACAAAATCCACGATCTCTGGGGACAGGAGATATGGCAAGTCGTGGAGATGCCTAAAGCAGCAGGTGGCCCCTTTAAGATAAGACCCATCGATCACGCCAAACCGGATCGGTGGGCGAATATTGCTCAATTAAAGAAATATTGGAATAGGCAAGAAGAGCAAGTACACACAAGGAAATCCAAGACAATTAGGGAACCGGAAACTATAACGGAAATTCACATACCCATTCCGGAACCATATCACCATCAACAGAACAACAGCGATACGCAAGGGGAGGATACCGGCAACAATGAGGATCCCGGTCCCTCCAGAAGCAGAGAGACGGTAGACCATCAGATAAGTGGTCCGCGGAGAAGTTTAAGGAACAGAAGGAATACGAAATTTTTTGTCAGCAACCATCAATTCTTTCATGGTCGCGCTGGTATGAAAACAGACTGTTCAAAAAGCAAGGGTGGATGTGAATTCTAGAACTGTTTTGTGTCTCAGAAAGATGGTGTAGACACAGTTGATATGTGAAATAGGTAGAACTGTCAATCGTATACGAATGGAACGTCGTGGATAGTGAGTGGAACAATACATTTTTTTACGACTGTGCGATTGACTTTGGAGGAGTGCACCTGCCAGGCGTTGTTTGTGGTTGAAAACACACAAAAAAAGCAGGGGTGGATGTAACTGGGGTAGGCCTAACTACCAGTTACAAATGATAACGAACGAGAAGCCGAGACACGGTGTTGGTCTGATGCAACCGATAACAGGTGGCTTATTGGGTCGGGCTGATAACAACCTCAAAGCCAAGGCGTGCTATTTTGGGAAACGGTATTCAGACGGCCTGTCAACTTTGATGGATAGGACGCAGATGTTATTTTACGGTCTGTACGTTTGAACTACGCAACTGGTGGTCGGAGATCGAGTACAAGTATCGATTACGGAGGAATACAAGTACGGAGACGAGTACGGATACAAGGGATAAATAGGAGGGCACGGCAGGACTCGTTCTCTCTCTTCCGTCGTCGTCGCTTGCTTTAGATCAGTCAGTCTGGGTGACATACCCAAGTTGGTTATATTGTGTTAAGAAGGACAATAGACATGTGGATTCAGTTATATGAAGCCTAGTGAGGACTGTTAGGGGTCAGTTGATTCAGACTATTATTGTGAAACATCTCTGTTGATTCATTGTGTTATATTGAAACATTTCTTGATTCATGTAATAAAAGGATCAATAGCGAACCTGCATCTTCGAGTCTTTCTACTGTAGTCGATGTTGTGTAGCATGAGTGGTTCAACTCGTTACAATTGGCGTTGTCGGGCAGGATAGACTCGGGAAAGGTCACATTGGGCGTTGCGAACAGGATAGATGCAACTAGCCTAGGTCACATATATATATATATATATATATATATATATATATATATATATATATATATGTGTGTGTGTGTGTGTGTGTGTGTGTGCGTGTGTGTGTGTGTGAGTGTGTATGTGTGTGTGTGTGTGTGTGTGTGTCGGCCTACCTAGGCTTTTAATTTAAATGAATGCCACGTACGGGTACATGAGCTTTAATCACAGCATACTTAACGGTAACGATGTTTATCTATAATCTGTAAATAATACAGAAGGAAGTAGCATTGTTTTCTTTACAGTTAGCACATTTACGTCATGGTGTCACCCTCACCCTCTTGAAATAATTGTCGATTTCTACTTAAAAGACTATTTAGCTTAAACTAATCATTAATGGATCTGACAAAAAGGCGTTTTGCTTCTGTACAATATACAATTTTTTGCCATGGTGTTACCCCCCCCCCCCCACATAAATGATGTCACCCGGTGCGGTCCGCACCCCCGCCCCGCCCTCGTACACCTCTGTCTAGTTTTATACTTTAAGCAGATATTCTAATGTTGTACTTAAGCCCGACATTCGAATGTAATACGGCAGATATTCTAGTATTATACTTAAAACAGGCATTCTAGCCGTTAATGTGTCCTAACAAAGGTAGAAATTCTCGCTTTATACTTCAAGCATATAATCTAATTTAATACTAATGTTATTCTCAAGACATACATGTTAGTATGCAAGCAGGCATTCTGTGTGCGCAAATTTCTGTTTGCGTTTTTTTCTGTTTTCGCTTTTTTTTGCGGTTTTTTTCCGTTGCGCAATTATTATTTTTTGTGCGCTTTTTTCGTTGCGCTTTTTTCCGTTGCGCTTTTTTCCGCTGCGCATCTTTCTGGGAACCCTTATGGACAAGTAGAGACCCGACAATATGGCTTCGCAGTTGTGATACCCCTTTAATAACCCAGCCTATACAGACTAGTCAATAAACTAATGCTGTCGGTAGACGTACATTCAAAGCAAGGGCAGAAAATCTAAATAGAGAGTCTCGAATATAGTTCGCAGGCTCAAGTCCCTGAGTCAAGCCTGCCCTGATGGGTACCTGATTCGTTCATTGGTCAAGCCTGCCCTGAAGGGTACCTGATTCGACTGGGTCAAGCCTGCCCTGATGGGTACCTGATTCGTTCATTGGTCAAGCCTGCCCTGATGGGTACCTGATTCGTCTGGGTCAAGACTGCCCTGATGGGTACCTGATTCGTCCATTGGTCAAGAGTACCCTGATGGGTACCTGATTCGTCCATTGGTCAAGACTGCCCTGATGGGTACCTGATTCGTCTGGGTCAAGACTGCCCTGATGGGTACCTGATTCGTCCATTGGTCAAGCCTGCCCTGATGGGTACCTGATTCGTCCATTGGTCAAGCCTGCCCTGATGGGTACCTGATTCGTCCATTGGTCAAGACTGACCTGATGGGTACCTGATTCGTCCATTGGTCAAGCCTGCCCTGATGGGTACCTGATTCGTCCATTGGTCAAGCCTGCCCTGATGGGTACCTGATTCGTCCATTGGTCAAGAGTACCCTGATGGGTACCTGATTCGAGTCCCTGAAGGTAAAGCCTGTTGGGAATATTGTTGTTCACACTGTAACAACATTTATTTCGAGCAGAAAGAAACAGATGAACTCTACTTCATCTGAACCTGTTGCACATTTAAAGCCATAACTTTCGGAAATTGTGTACAATTAGCTAAAAACAATTCAGGGGTTTTTCAACAACGGGGTTGCAAACCGATCACCCCCCTCCCCCTCACACACACTGTTTGAACCGCCACCGAAGATGTCATGAATTCACTAAACAGATGGGCCAAACGGAAATAAGAATACCGCATTGTTTTTGGTTTACTACTACGCGACTCCGCCGGGTTATTTTTAACCTCTCCTGTTTACGCATGCGCTAGTCACATTGTGTTTGTGTAGCAGCTATGATATATTTGACGCAGGTGGTCCGGCGCGTGGCGTCTGATTTGTTTGTTGAGACACAGATAGGGCAGGAAGTAAACCCTGCCTCGCTCGTGCCAGACCCCTGCTCGCAGGCGGACGGACCCCGGGGGCAACAAATGGTTCCTGGCAGGTTTTAAACAACGGTAAACAATTGTCCCGAGTTTGGAAATATGAGGGATTGAAGTGGATGGGGGAAAAAAAAAGAGATCATAAGTCTGAAAATTGATGTTTCAGAGTCAAAACTGCAAGTGTTTCTTTCAGACCTTTATCTCTGTATGTGTGTTAGGGGGGGGGGGTGGACACTGGTAAAAGGATATAGTTTCTAAATAAATTATATTTCGTTCTGGAGGGGTGGGGATGGGGGGACGTAAGTCATGGCAACGGTAGGTAATTTTCGGCGAATTTTTAAAAAATTTAGACTAAACTCATTGAGTCATAACTATATGCTAAATATTATAGCATTAGGTTTAGAAAAAGGCATTTTGGTTATTTTGGTTTTCATCACCCACCCATGCCCCCATGGTAATTAGCTTAACCGAATCTTTTAAAAAAAAAACTCCAGTAAAGTATACTTTTAAACCTTACGGTCCTTGACGCAGGTGAAGTGGTGTTTTTCTGTTTAATTTGAACCGTATTCAAAGTATGTTAATTAGTTCTTATTTTTCATTATATAATGTCATTGTTATGAGGGTAAAACACACAAAAACACGTTCTTATCCATGTCAACAATATCGATCGGAGGGATCTTGTCAAACTCTGTGATTTACTTTGTAATGACAGTATAAACAATGGATATTTAAAAGATTTTACTCTTTATAGTTAGATTGAAATCATAAATTTAATCAGTGGGTTTGATTTGAATTCAACGCTCCAACTCTATAGGGTTGGTAAGTAGGTCACCAACCAGTTCTACAACTCAAAAAAACCGTATAAGCCATTGAACTGTTTATTGACCTACTTACCAGCCCTATACATGCCAGAGACAACATTTTTTTTTCAGCTGACATGTGAAATCTCCTAAGTGGTATTTGCCCACTTTGTCATTGTCAAGTTGATATTATACCATTTGTCGTTTTCGAGATGGCATTAGCCAGACTTGTCATTTACCCAATTTGTCATTGTCGAGATGGGATTAGCCAAACTTGTCATTTACCCAATGTGTCATTGTCGAGATGGCATTAGCCAAACTTGTCATTTACCCAATTTGTCATTGTCGAGTTGACATTAGCCAAATTTGTCATTTACCAAATTTGTCATTATCCAGTTTGCATTAGACGATTTTTGTCATTGTCCACTTGGCATTCAACCAGAATATGTGTACCTGTCTTAGTTTCTGTTTTCTTACTACGACTTTTTATATTTTAAAAGGAAACAAGCCTCAAATAAAACAATTTTCTTTTAAAACATATATTCTATTACAATTTACTTTTAGAAAGAAAAACAAAGTGACTGTACCTGCATCAGTGGTTGAACATATCCAAAACAAAATCAGCGGCAATGCCAATAATGATACAATTACACGTGAAGACATTGTATCTGTGGATCAGTCCTGTTCCGGTGGTCCCACACTTAGCTGTTAAGGGAAGTAATCCATTCTCATGTAAACGAACCTGAGGAAGATTTTAGCACTATAATTAAATTTGGCCTGCAGTAATTTATAAAGTATTAGTAGGCCTATATTTCGTTAGGTGGAAGCTGTCTTTAAGCAAATGTACCTTTCATCTATAATGCCAGATTAACAAAAGCACACACAATAAGACCTGCACACAAGCAAATAAATGTATCCTACACACACACACACACACACACACACACACACACACATATATATATATATAAATATATATATATATATATATATATATATATATATATATATATATATATATATATATGTCATAGGCAACTGTTAACAGTAACAGCATGTGCTCTTAATTAGACCTACCGCAAAAATTATTTTTTAGACATGTTTCTTTGGGAGAGGGTGTGTGAGTGGGGGGGGGGGGGGGGGGGGAGAAATTAGAAACTTTTTGGGAGGAACGCTCTCCCCAATTCCCCCACCCCCACTCTTTCAAGAAATGCTCGAAAGAAACTCTTTAAATTCATAATCGAGAACAAAGCCATTAAGCCATTTGTGAAAATGAACAAACAGCTTTTTAGATCATGATTGATTTGACCCTTGACCTGAATGGTTTTCGTGACATTGTATGTAGTAAAAACAAGTACAGCAAATTACTCAAATAGGTATTCTGTACAACGTTCCCTCTAAAGATAAAAATCTAGTGCGCAACGTGCATTTTGTGTACGCGGTGTTCTATAAGTCTTATACAAGGATATAGGCAGATGCATTTTACAAAATGACTGCGCGGCAGGTTTAAAACTACTGCGCGGCCGCGCAACCGCGCAGCTAAGAGGGAATATAGATTGTGCACCAGTTGTGTAAAGAAAGGCTGGGCTAATGCACAGAATAAACAGTTTTCCAAACTCATAAAATAATAATGATTTACTCAATTTTTTTGTTAAAATACAAATTTCTAAGGTAGTTTTGTGCGTATAATTGACGCTACCTTAGCCTAACCTAACCCGATCATAATTATAAACACTACCTCTATCCCGAGCCATGAAAATAACCTTACATATAACCCTGACCATAGCCCAGACCCTACCACCAATCCTAACACTAACATCAATACTCACATGAAAATTAATGGACACAATAATTATACTCTATTGTCTAGCCGACGCCAACGGTACAACAATTATAAAACACTAATCTTTGGGATAAAACTATCTATTAGCTTTAATTTTCTTTGAAGCAATTTTTTACTTGAAGTCAAACCATAAAATGTGAGTAAATAAATAAAAATTATATAAGTTTTTAGAAGTAATCGGTGAGTAAAATCAATAGCTATGAGATTTCAATAATTTCAATGTGGTATAAAGTATAAGAAAATTAGTAGATGTGCTTTCAACTTAATCAAGATTTCTAAAGTTGTGAACATAAAATACGTTGTCGTTTTTGTGATTTTTCAACAAAAATACTTGGGTTGTTTTTTGTTTGTTTGTTTTTTTGTTATAAAACTGCAACATTTTGAAAATAAACTTTTATGAATAGTTCAAAACATTTCTAGAATATCTAAGACCTAGTAGGCTACTTGTTCAATACGATAAAAATATCTATAAAATGTAATATTCAAATAGATACATTGTAAGACTTCTTACATGCGAAAGGTGGAATTTTTTTAAGGGGGGGGGGGGTCGAAAGCAACATCGAATTACTTAGGATCGTTCCAGAAAATTCTGAGGGAAGAAGTTTTCTGGGGAGTGGGGTGGTAAGTGTGGGGGGTCGAAACCAACATCGAATTACTTAGGATCGTTCCAGAAAATTCTGATGGAAGACGTTTTCTCTGGCAGAATCGGCTCCAGATTACACCTTTAATTATCTCACGGTTAACACAGGTAACCCAGGGGCACGTGCACCCGCGGGGAGGGGTGAGTAGACGTGCACCCGCGGGGAGGGGTGGGGGTGAGTAGTCGAGTTTTTAGATACAGGTAGGTAAGGTAGGTAGGGTTAATGATTTTAGGCGAGGGTGGGGGAGGGGGTGTTGTTACTATTGCAAGTACCTCAAGCATGTGGGTGTTTGCCTTGTGAGTGCTCTGTTTACGCGTCTAGTCAAATTACTTATCAGGAGTGTCTGTGGGTTTCGATGGAGAGGGGAAGGGGGGGGGGGACTCTAGTCATCCATTTCAATTATGTGCATGAATATACGAAGTTGGAAAGAAGTGGAACGCGTTCAATTCGATATTACACTTCAAAAAATATACGTGTGTATATGTGTGTATACACAATGTTATGTTTATATATTTAGATGTACACCTTGTTTTACCGCTTTCTAGCTGCAAGACACATCTTGACTCCCGCCATAACTTTCACCCCCACCCCTCTCCCACCCTCACCCCCCACCCCCAGAGGCGGGCTGTCTATCTTGAGGATTTTGGCAAAACTTCAGACACACCAGGCCAGCTACAAGCACACAAAAAAGTTTTTTGACTGCTGTTTTTTATGCTACAACAAGATAAACTCGCTACACTCTCTTTGAAGAGCTTGCTACAAGCAGACGTTTTCAAACATTCAAGCACACACACACACACACGCATACACAAACACACACACACACGCACACACACACGCACACATAAAACGAAACACATGTAGCATTTTTTTTTCGTTTTAAAATATTCCTCTAAATGCTTTTTTCTAGAAACTTAACTGGTAGTTTTGTCATTAAGATATCTATGTAAGCCAAGGAACAATTAAACAAGTTTACAATGTAACGTCTATTTGTACAGCTTTTAAAAATCGTTGTCTTCAAGTAGAAATAATTAATACATAGATCTGCATTCAATCAATATTATAACTAATTACATTAAAAAACAGTGGTCATATGTCTATCCTTTTGTTTTTTACAACTCTTGTAAAAAACCGTAATAACGTGCTATTATAAGCAGTAAAAATAAGAAAATAGTCTAAAATATTTTAAGCTATAACAGTCAAACAGTTAGTCACCAAAATGTATCTTGTAATTAATTCTTGTAACATGTATACTATACTTGTCTAGAAAGTAAACACTAATAAATAAGTGAATACCCCCCCCCCCCTCTCGCCCTTACCATACATGTTCAGATAAAATTAAATTACGACGTAGTTGTTTTTTGTTTTTTTTCTTGACATGTATAGTATAGTATAGTATAGGCTACATGTCGCAAGTGTAAATGCAGTGTTAAATCACATAAAATAGTTATTTCCCATTTACTTATTGTATTTTAGTAATTAGTAATCTTTAACTTTTTTTTTTTTAAATTTCAACGTAATGTAGATATCATTGCATTGTCATCGGGTATATTATTCTATGAAAAGTTTGAAAAGAAATATTTTTGGTAGAAATGGATCAAAATTTACTTACGATAATTTTAAAAAGTTCCCTTTCAAATCTGACGGTCTATAGGGGAAGTGAAGTAGAGTTCACTTGTTTCTGTGACCTCGGCATATGAAGAGATAGTGTGGTCAGCACTATGCCCAGCTGTTACTTTCCCTAACGTAAGTTAGGTACCCATCAGAGTTGGGTGGACTCAGGGACGGTCTACTGACTTAACCCGGATTCGATCTCGAGCCTTACGGGTTAGCAGTCCAGCTCTCTACCGCTAAACCATCCCGTCCCGTTACGATTATTAACACACCAAAAAAAACCACAAAACAAAAACAGCAACTAAAGGTGAGACTAAGAGAACGCTTGTAAAATCGGAATGACAGCTTCTCATTTTGTTTGGACAAGAAGCTTCTTGAGTCGAATCGAGGGCCGCACTTGTCTCGAGTCAGTCTCACTCGACGCACGGCGCGTACTCTCTGTGAAGGTGAGAGCTCATTAGTGAAGCAGGTGGTGAGTTTTCAAACAGAATTTTAACGGTCGGAGGAATGCCTAAAGTCTGAAGGTAATTAGGTAAGTTCGCTATTTGCTGGCTGGGAATGATCATCAGCAGAAAAAAAACACAACAAGAATGCAGAGTTTCGATTTAAGCTTTGTCTACTGAATGAAAAGAAAGCGAAAGAATTCATTAAATTGTTCATATGTCTCTATCTCAAATTTATTCAGCAGAATTTGTTAATGTTTACAATGAAAAACAAGATGATGTTGTTTTTTTTACAATTAAAAAAAATCATTTTTCGTTGTTGATATTTAGGAAGAACTTGAGTCGAACCGCCGTCATAACAAACGAACGTCAAACATCAACACCAACCCGACCCCCTCCACCCACTCGCAAAGGGCTTCTTTGTTTATATCCATTCTACAATAGCTAATGCTGTATTGGCATACATTGATCAATTTTATCACAATTTGAGGGCAGGGGGGAGGGGACGGGGGGCGGACGTAAATAATAATAAATTAAATAATAATAAATTAAGTTTAAAAATTTAATTTTTAATTGCAACCACCGTTGCCCTCTTCACAACTCCGACCCCCCCCCCCCCCACACACACACAAACTCACACACAAACCTCAAGAAGAGTAACATCTATCGTCAACGTGTGCCTAAGAAGAATCACTAAACGCCATTACCCACACTGAACTATGGAGGGGGAAATACAACGACTGGCTAAATATGATTTCCTTCAAAAGAAAATGGCGGTTGTGAGGTCACACAGGAAGTGCCAGCAACCAGCGGTATAAGACAGGCCTTAAATCCACAGGGTAAAAGAAGAAAACAGAGACATTGAAAACCCCAAACGACGTGACAGGGGGGGGACACAAGAATGATGGATCTTCCCTTGGGAGGGTGGGGGGGGGGGGACACAAGAATGATGGATCTTCCCTTGGGAGGGTGGGGGGGGGGGACACAAGAATGATGGATCTTCCCTTGGGAGGGTGGGGGGGGGGGGACACAAGAATGATGGATCTTCCCTTGGGAGGGTGGGGGGGGGGGGCTGTTGGAGAAACTAGATCGAGATACAAGCACGCAGATATACAACAACATACTGTGGACAAATATAAGAATCATACATCAGGTATTCTAGTTTTTTTTTATATTACGCAAGTGAATACAATCATAGCCCTGACTTCGTAGCAAATTGTTGCACGTTACAACAGTCATACAGCCACAATGTAGCATAATGTAGCAGTTGTATTATAACAATCATACCTTAGATTGTGGCAGTTATATTATAACAATCATACCTTAGATTGTGGCAGTTATATTGTAACAATCCTACCTTAGACTTGTAGCATACTGTGGCAATGTTATTGTAACAATCATACCTTAGATTGTAGCAGTGGCGTAGCGAGGTCGGGTGTCACCCGGTGCGGCACTTAATGGTGTCACCCCCCCCCCCCCTCAGAGGCGTAGCGACCCTTCCCGGGGACAAACTTTCGAATTTTCGATGTGCACCCCACTCCCTCAAGTTTTTCTCTATATGTTTTACTATTTTTGCCTTGGTGTCACCCCCCTAAATGGTGACACCCGGTGCGGTCCGCCCCCCCCCCCGCCCCCCCCCCCCCCTCGCTACGCCTCTGGATTGTAGCATATTACGGCAATTTAAGAATTACAATCAAAGATAAGACTTGGAGTATATTATGGCTATTTAATTATACAAAAGACTTGTAGTATATTGCGGCTATATAATTATAACAATCATACCTTAGATTGCAGCATATTACGGCAATTTAATTATAACAATCATACAAAAGATTTATAGCTTATTGCGGCAATATAATTATAACAATCATACATTGGATTGAAGTATATTGCGGCTGTTTAATTATAACAATCATACATGAGATTGTAGCAAATCTAGGCAGGTAAAAACAATCATACAACAGTTCTACCTGTTACAAATTGGGGGTAACAACAATACCATCCCGGGCAATGTGATACCCCTGCTGAGGTAAACCACGTAATGTGATACCTTTGGTGAGGTAATGCTAAAGGAGTCTGGACCAGGGGTTACAAAACACACATGCCCGGGGAGAGGAAAGGGGTGGGGGGGGGGGGGCGCTGACAGATGTTTCACGTGCATCGAGTTTGTCAGCTCTACTAGGCATACCGGCATGGCATGGCTGATTCGTATCTAGGATCAGGGTTAGCTGTTAGGGTTAGATCTAGGTAAAAGGGTAAAACATAAGACGGAATTAGGATAGGAGGTTTTACTAACTTTTCGGTTAGGTTTTAGGTAAATGGTCAAGATTAAGGTTGAATTAGGATTAGGAGTTTTACTAGATTTATTGTTAGGGTTAGGGTAGAGGGTCGAAACTTGAGTTGAATTAGGATTAGGGTTGTAGATAGATTAACTCTTAAGCTTATGGTAAAGGCTTGAATTTGGATTAGGGGTGTTGATGTATTTACTGTGAGGATCAGAGTAGAGGGTCAAACCTTAGGTAAAATTAGAATTAGGGGTGCTTCTAGATATTACTGTTAGGTTTAGGGTCAAGTCAAAACTGGAGTTGAATCGGGGTTAGTGTTGTGGATAGATGAACTTAGGTTAGAGGGTCAAAATTTAAGTGGAGTATTAGAATTAGGGGTGTTACTAAATTTACTGTTAGGCTTATGGTAAATGGTCAGAACGAGTTAAATTAGGGTGAAAATAGATTTACTCTTATAATATATATATATATATATATATATATATATATATATATATATATATATATATATATATATATATATATATAGGCATATATATATATATATATATATATATATATATATATATATATATATATACATATATATATATATATATATGTATAAGACTACAGGCTGTGGTTATAGTAACGGTGCTTTAAGAAAATTAGCTTTGACGCGCGCCTTCAGGCATGCTAGCACTACCAGATGAGCAAAAGTGAGATTGTGGCTGGGGGGGGGGGGGATAATGTTTGCTTACAGGTTGACGTGGCACTGAAGGAGATATGCGCTGTTCCAATCTTTCATTTATCAAAAGTTCGTTGACCCGAGGCCCTTTAGGTGCAGCTTACACAGTTGTTGGTAAAGACACGGTTAGAGAAATATATGGAACAGCTACGATTGTCGATATATATCGATAGTATTTTAAACTTAATCCTAACATAACGCTGACCCTAACTCACATCACATCCTAATACTAGACCATTACCCTTGCCTAAAGCTAACACTGTAGTATAAGGCGATCGTAGAGATCGCACATTGACAATGGTTCGATCATGGACAATTACTAAAGCCGCTTAGTAGTTGAATATCTATCTTTATATCTTTTAGATATCATATATATCCCTGTTTTCACGATTAAAACCGAAACACATAAAGACGATGGTAGCATTGTGAGCATCACTGATCCTAATCTTAATCATACACCAACAGAATCAGAGAAGTAAAACCTCCATGTGATACTGAGTTCCCTTGTTGATTTTCACGGAACAACCAAATCTTTATGTAACACTTGTTTCTACAAAGACAAACATACAGTATTCAGTGTGTGAAGTCCCTTTATAATGAAATAATTATTTACAGTTTTTTTAAAATAAATTAACTATCCAATGAAGAATGCGTTCACATAAAAAGTTACCTATTTGAAGTTACCCCCAATTTTCAAGCGTTGCAAAATCAGTACACTCCCCACCATAAAATGACTTTACTGACACCAATTCAAATAATCGCATGTAATCCATAAGAAAAGAAAAGTAAAATCAGCATTACACGACCACCACCCCCCCCCCCCTTACCCTTCTCCTTTCCTTTACACCTAGATCTGGTATGAATCTCCTTCCTGCTGTGAGAAACAATGGTCAAAATGCTGCTTTGTGTTTAAAAGAATTTTTGCTCTCATGATTATGGGTTGTTGTTTCTTTTAAATCCTGATTCTAAATTAAAAATAATAATAATTTGTAAGTGCCATCCAGACCTAAACACTAACCCATGACTAACTCTAACTCTGAACTAAAATCTACAGCTAAATCATCATTATCAACCACACCAACGACTTTCATAGGCAAATAAAATCACTATCCTTTCTAACAAGAATTATTTGAATAACAATGTTTAATAATCAACACCGTTAATACGAAATAGAAATTCTTTAAAAATGAGCTAAATCTCCTTGAATGATGAGAAAAAAATAATTAAAGTTTCAATCCCTTTTGAGGTGTTAAGATATTCATGAACAAAACATCCCTGATGCAGTTAGATCTACATGTTTCTGACGTTACTATTCTTTATCTGCTCAAACTCTTTGTCCGTATTCAGGTATGTATAACTCACACATATTCATTTAATTAAATCACTTGCGAAAATTTCCATATTAACGAAACGCATTTTGTTGAATATGAAAAAAAGCCACAAATTCAATGCGTCTATTTTTTAACTTACATTTTTAATTAATTAGAAGTGTAAATTGAGTCTCGAAAAGAGGATTTGATAAACCTAAAATATCTTTAAGTCGGAAAACTAAAACTTATTTTCTAATAGGCCGCCACTTACCTTTACGTGTTGTATAATCCTTTGATAGGAAAATTGTCCAATTTACGTTTTTATGAAGAATTTCGGTAAACAAATTTAAAAATAATCGTGAAACACATATGAATACTAATACTCCGATTTCAAAGTAAAATCTAAAGCTCAACCTCAACACCTTAACTACACACCTGAAATACACACGAAGAAAAATTCCTTCAAGATTTCTAACAGAAAAGGTAGAAAAAAATTCCACACATTAAAAAAGATACTTTAAAAAAATCCATCCTGGCAGAGTCTGCTATGAGCAGACGGCTTGAATGGTTTCTTTTCACGTCTGCTTCACAACTTGGCAGACGCCACCCCAGCCTTCCCGCCGTAAGTTCAGTCCGTCGCGATATCTACCCTCATTAATACCGTACCTCGCGAACGCAGGACCGCAACAAAAATAAAAGGTGTGGTGATCCCACGCTGGCTGGAGAAAAATTTACGTCGTGTAAATAAAGCGTCATCGCGCGATAACGCGAGACAAATAAAGCATTAACTGCGCATGACACAACCCGTTAGAAATTTAAGTTCGTATGCAAATTAAAGAATTTAGAAAAAAAAATATAACAAACGTAAATTTTAAAGAATAATGGCTCTACTGACCCCGCCCGCTTTAGTTTTAAAGGGTCGTTTATGTGGAAAGAAATATTGAATTGACATTATTTAAATCAATAGACGTCGTTTATATGCTCAGCTTTACCATAAGCGTGTCTAACTGTTCAGTAATTTCGTTTTTTATTTGGGGGGGGGGGGGGAGAGGGGGGTTCAAGCAGAGTTTCTTCCAGGCATCTCTTCGGGGGGGCTTTGCCCCCCCGAAAAATTTTTACCGCCCCCCCCCGAACGAAATGAAATTTATATAATTTATATAGAAAATATATACTTTTAACAGTGTCCGCCCCCCCGAAGAAAGTTTACCGCCCCCCCCGAAGATTTCAAGTGCCCCCCCGGAGAAAAAAGTCTGGAAGAAACACTGGGTTCAAGATAGGTCTACAAATATAAAACATTAGGACAACCAGAGTTTCTTCCAGGCATTTCTTCGGGGGGGGGGGGGGATACTACCCCCCCCCCCCCCCCCCGAAGAAAGTCTACCGCCCCACCCCCCCCACCCCCAATGATCGAAATGGAATTTATATAGAAAACATATACTTTTACCAGTGTCCGCCCCCCCCGGAAAATATTGACGCCCCCGCACCCCCCCCCCCCCGAAAATATCAAGTGCCCCCCCCCCCCCCCCCCGGGGAAAAAAGTCTGGAAGAAACTCTGAGCACAACCACACAATACAAGACTAGGACAACCACCCGATAAAACAATAAGAAGCATTAATAACAGAATGCTCCAATAAATTAGCATGTTAACTTTTGATAAGTCTACATTCTTTCCAAATTTCTCCCAGCCCTCCCTACCACCTCACGCCACCCCATCCCACTGACTACACAGATCCGCCCTTGGATAATGAAAAGGAGAAAACTGTTCAAAAATGGACAACGTGTTTAGAATCAGCGACTGGAGAATGTTTTGACAACGATTCAGTTTGCATGGAAAACGCTCAGATTTCCCTTTAAAAATCAACAAACTTATATTTAAACCATTTTAAAATTACGCAAATGAAACAACAAAGAATGTGGACTGGAATAGAAGGACGGGTTGCCAAAGTGAATTTGGTTTCATTAAGTGTTACCAGAGAGGGGGGGGGGGCTGTGGGGGGTTTTGGGGAGAGGTGTAAATTAGCGAGGTGCCTTTGTTTTTTTGTTTTTTAAACATTGATGGTATCTCAGCCTTGAGGTACACGTATGTTTTTTTTTTCCTCCTCAAAATATTTAAATCAAGAACTTACCTGAGTACGATAAGTAGTGTTGGAGGATATCCCAGGTATGAAAAAAGAGGGGGGAGTGGCTGTGGTAACACTAGAAAGAAGCCGAGTTTTTGGGAGATGAGGCAAAGTAGAAGAAAAATGATGGTAATCTAATTATTTATTTTGGCGTGTCAACAAAAACATCTACTTTTTTTTTATTATTCGTAGAATTTGTTATACTATAACACTCTGTACTTTAAAAAATTACCTTAGTTATATACTTATATTTTTGTATATAAAAAGCTTTTTAGATAATATTTAAATATATTCTAAATAAGTATTTATACAAACTCTCAAGTAGATTTTGTAGTCCATTTTGTGGCTAAAAATAACACTCGCATTTTTTCTTGAGCTATACTAGTAGTGTAAGGCATCATGGGAGATAATTTACCCAGGGTTTATCTTCCCCTGTTTGTTTCTATTTTTTTTTCTTCTTCGAGAAAAAGCTGTGGGAAAAGCCCAGGTCACAGGTAAGTTGCTCCAGAGGTTCAGGTTTGTTGTGTGAGTTGTAGTGACTGGTGGGTGAGTTGCTCCAGAGGTTCAGGTTTGTTGTGTGAGTTGTAGTGACTGGTGGGTGAGTTGCTCCAGAGGTTCAGGTTTGTTGTGTGAGTTGTAGTGACTGGTGGGTGAGTTGCTCCAGAGGTTCAGGTTTGTTGTGTGAGTTGTAGTGACTGGTGGGTGAGTTGCTCCAGAGGTTCAGGTTTGTTGTGTGAGTTGTAGTGACTGGTGGGTGAGTTGCTCCAGAGGTTCAGGTTTGTTGTGTGAGTTGTAGTGACTGGTGGGTGAGTTGCTCCAGAGGTTCAGGTTTGTTGTGTGAGTTGTAGTGACTGGTGGGTGAGTTGCTCCAGAGGTTCAGGTTTGTTGTGTGAGTTGTAGTGACTGGTGGGTGAGTTGCTCCAGAGGTTCAGGTTTGTTGTGTGAGTTGTAGTGACTGGTGGGTGAGTTGCTCCAGAGGTTCAGGTTTGTTGTGTGAGTTGTAGTGACTGGTGGGTGAGTTGCTCCAGAGGTTCAGGTTTGTTGTGTGAGTTGTAGTGACTGGTGGGTGAGTTGCTCCAGAGGTTCAGGTTTGTTGTGTGAGTTGTAGTGACTGGTGGGTGAGTTGCTCCAGAGGTTCAGGTTTGTTGTGTGAGTTGTAGTGACTTGTGGATGAGTTGTAGAGACTGGTGGGTGATTTGTAGAGACTGGTGGGTGAGTTGTAGAGACTGGTGGGTGAGTTGTAGAGACTGGTGGGTGAGTTGTAGAGACTGGTGGGTGAGTTGTAGAGACTTGTGGGTGAGTTGTAGAGACTGGTGGGTGAGTTGTAGAGACTGGTGGGTGAGTTGTAGAGACTGGTGGGTGAGTTGTAGAGACTGGTGGGTGAGTTGTAGAGACTGGTGGGTGAGTTGTAGAGACTGGTGGGTGAGTTGTAGAGACTGGTGGGTGAGTTGTAGAGACTGGTGGGTGAGTTGTAGAGAATGGTGGGTGAGTTGCGTGTGTGAATTGGGTGAGGTGTGTGAATTGGGTGAGGTGTGTGAGTTGGGTGAGGTGTGTGAATTAGGTGAGGTGTGTGAATTGGGTAAGGTGTGTAAATTGGGTGAGGTGTGTGAGTTGGGTGAGGTGTGTGAGTTGGGTGAGGTGTGTGAGTTGGGTGAGGTGTGTGAATTAGGTGAGGTGTGTGAATTGGGTAAGGTGTGTAAATTGGGTGAGGAGTGTGAGTTGGGTGAGGTGTGTGAATTGGGTAAGGTGTGTGAATTGGGTGAGGTGTGTGAATTGGGTGAGGTATGTGAGTTGGGTGAGGTGTGTGAATTGGATGAGGTGTGTGAGGTGTGTGAATTGGGTGAGGTGTGTGAGGTGTATGTGTTGTGTGTGGATTGGGTGAGGTGTGTGAATTGGGTGAGGTGTGTGAATTGGGTGAGGTATGTGAGGTGTGTGAATTGGGTAAGGTGTGTGAATTGGGTGAGGTGTGTAAATTGGGTGAGGTGTGTGAATTGGGTGAGGTGTGTGAGTGTTGTGTGTGAAGTGGGTAAGGCGTGTGAATTGAATGAGGTGTGTGAATTTGGTGAGGTGTGTGAATTTGGTGAGGTGTGTGAATTGAGTGAGGCGTGTGAGTGTTGTGTGTGAATTGGGTAAAGTGTGTGAAGTGTGAGGTATTGTGAATTGGGTGAGGTGTGAGTGAGGTGTGTGAATTGGGTGAGGTGTGAATTGGGTGAGGTGTGTGAATTGGGTGAGGTGTGTGAAATGGGTGAGGTCCATCCAGCTCTAATGGGTACCCAACTCACGTAAAGGAAAGTAAAGGCGGCTTGGCATAGTGCTGACCACACTGTCCCTCTGTATGCCGAGGCCACAAAAACAGGTGAACTCTACTTCCCTTGCCCAATAAACCGTCATGTTCTAAAAAGGAACTTTAATTACTTTTACTGATATGTGTTTTAGTTGATTTACTATAGTGTGGTCTAAACATTTAAACACTTTTACAGTAAAATATACATAGGCTTCTATAAAAATTCCTATTCCAATCTCATTGCTAGATGCTACATCACCATAGATGTAGAGGGGTCAATGCTGATTGCAGTTTGAAAAGTTTTGAAATCCTGCGTCGATTCTGCGCGGTTATAAAACTTCAAGTTACTCTTCGCGGTCCAAAAATAGTGTTCATCTATGTTGTGACGTAGGCATATGATAAGTTGTTGGAGCTTGCTTTATGCACAGATAGAATGTTGTTTACTTTACGAACACTCTACCGTCCAACCACACCGTCCCATTAAAACATAAAGACGGGAGCTAAAACACAAGGACATACAGCCACACGATAAAACATTAGGACAACCAACCACATAATACAAGACTAGAACAAACAACAACATGATAAAACATTAGGACAACCAACCTCACGATAAAACTTTAGGAAAATCACACAAAATAACACTAGGGCAACCACTGGATAAAACACTAGGACATACAACCACTTGATCCAATTATAGGACAACCACACAATAAAACACTAGGACATACAACCACTTGATCCAATTATAGGACAACCACACAATAAAACACTAGGACATACAACCACTTGATCCAATTATAGGACAACCACACAATAAAACACTAGGACATACAACCACTTGATCCAATTATAGGACAACCACACAATAAAACACTAGGACATACAACCACTTGATCCAATTATAGGACAACCACACAATAAAACACTAGGACATACAACCACTTGATCCAATTATAGGACAACCACACAATAAAACACTAGGACATACAACCACTTGATAAAATTATAGGACAACCACACAATACAAGATTAGGACAAACAACAACACGATAAAACATTAGGACAACCAACCACACAGTAAAACACTAGTACAATCAACCATGCCAAACAGCCAACCAAAGCCCACCAACCCAGTGCCAAATTTCGACAATTAAAGCCAACACGCTTCTAACGTCCCTTTGCGGAAGTTTTGAACCCATTGTTTACCTTAGTAACGTTCATTACGTCAGTATTAACAGGCGCCTGTCAGAAGTTTTTACCTCAATAAAATCACCTTCCGACTTTAACTGCAGGTTTATTTGAACTGTGCCAGAGTCACATGTCAGTGTCATGTCACTTTGCAAGCCTCTGTCACACCAGGCACCTAAAGCACGCTTGACATTAAGGGCATGGGCGGGAGTACTTTTCGTCATAAATCCACTAAATCATCGATTTCCCACTTTTACTTGATCTACACAGAATAATCATCGTTGAATCTAAAAATGACATTGTTATGACCCTAAAAACAGTATTTAATTATGAAAAACCGGGTTCAATGTAGTGTGTACAGGGTCTTTTGTTTAATTTTTTGGTAAAAATAGCAATTTTTCGACCTAGAAAAGTACTATTAGGCTTCGCGGAAACCTAATGTGTTTCATATCAATGGAAAGGCCGTGACCTCCTTTCTTTATTTGTTCTAAAATTAAATGACCAATCAAAATACCTATTTTAATGTGATTATTTTTCTACGTCATAAAGTTGTTTATTTTACTCAGTCGGGTTTTTCCGGTATGCAAATTTTTGACCTCAATTTTTTCATTGGCATACGACGGCGGAAGCTAGTTAGCGATTGGTCGTTTCGCTTCGGCAGTAAACATTCCCTTAGTTTCAGCGCGTTGCTAAGTTTGATCCAGTTTTGTTTCTCTAAGCTTCTGTGCAATACTTACATTATTTTAACATATAATTATTTCAATTAAATATACTATTAACAGTTTAGATTAGTTTGTGTGAATTATCATAAGCAGTGAGACGATTTAATTTGTTTCTCTTTCGATAATGCGTAGAACAAAACACTCGCTAAAAATAGATACACACATCGAACTAATTTACTAAAGCAAGGGCACGTCCGAATGCAACTGATTGCAGCTACCTCTACTCAATCTCGCACTATTCAGACAAGCACTGGTGCAGATGTAATATGCACATTTACTAAGAAACTGCGCCAATGTAAGACACAGTTTTTACAGACAGAAGAAAGCACTGTTACATCTAGTACTGGTAGTGCTAATTTGTAAACCACAGCCATGCAGAATTATTGTCGAATATGATTTGCTTCTTGATGTTATCAATACATTTCCTCGCACACTGTGATGTAGTGGCTACTATTGATGAAAAAAGTGTAAAGGGTTTGCTTCAAGCATGGTGTGGCAGTAATAAAAATGTTGTAAACCGTAAGTATACAACTGCAAAAGAATCCAGAACAAGGCCTTTCACAATAAACAAAGACATCGTCTTATCATAATTGGCTTTAGACATGAGACCATGCAAAATATACTGCTGTTTCTGCGATAGCATAATTCAATTTTGGGCCCAGGCATGCTATGGCATTGCTGTCAAAAGAAGGAAACCATAGTCGAAGACCCAGTGAAGGACGCCAAAAAAGACGCCATGACAACAGCTTTACTACAGCTCTAGGTAAAACAAAGAGCGCCAGAAAAAAAGAAAACTAACAGCCGAACAAGCTCAGAAGTAATATATTCAGCAGCACCATACTTCAGGCTATAAATGTGGTCGATTTTAGTGACATACAGCGATAAATGATCATTTTTTGCAACTTTTTGTTAGTTTTTTGCGTTTTTCTCAGTTTGATGTTTTTTTGTACAATTGTTGAAATAACTTTGTTAATAATTATCAGAACTGAACTAAATTTGCTCCAGTTACTCTTTATATATGTTCAAATAAAACTGATAGAACACTTTTGGAATTTTTGTAAAAAAAAAAATTTTGTTGTTGAAATAGTGAAAAAATTGGACGAAATAATGAAATTTTTACAGTAATGTTTGAAAAAAAAAAGTAAAAAAAAAACTATTTTCTTTTTTGAAAATGTAATCTATCAGAAGTCTTAAACACATGTGTCTGCAGACTATATTAAGTTTTCATGAAATTTGTAAAAACCATTTTTGAGTTATTTCCATTTAAAAATCGTCAATAAAATCCAATATGGCCGCCGTCACCATGGCAACGGAAGATTTAAAAAATAAAAAAAAATATTTTTATGCTTAACTCTTTGAGTTATAACTATTAGCCAAGTATTACATCTTTAGACTCGGAAATAAGGAAGTTGGTACTCATCACCCGCCCATGCCCTTAAAAGCCATTAAATTTTACTGCCGTTGCAACAATTTAATTATCGTTGAGTTTAATGCACGCATGGGTTATGTGATTAACATTTAACTTGGTAAACAAGTTTTATGGATAAGGGGAACGTATGACGTTTAGAAATATTAAATAGGGGCTTGGTAAGATAATATAGCGAGAAATGTGCACTGGGTCACTCCGTTCGGAGGTTCACACACACACACATACACACACACACACACACTCTCTCTCACACACATGTATATATATATATATATATATATATATATATATATATATATATATATATATATATATATATATATATATATAATTTATTTAGAAAATATATAGAAAATGCACTTACACACATGATATGTTGTTTTAAATTGTTTTAATTTTATATATATATATATATATATATATATATATATATATATATATATATATATACAGTGGCGTAGCGAGGAGGGGGGGTGCGGACCGCACCGGGTGACACCATTAAGGGGGGGGGGGTGACACCAAGGCAAAAAATAGCAAAATATATAGAGAAAAATGATAATTTCACTTAATTAAATGCTTAATTAGAGTGTATTAAATAGTCTTTTAAGAGCAAAGTGGACATATCCCAACACGGCTGGAGGGTGGGGGGGTGACACCATAACGTAAACCTGCTAATGATATAGAAAGCACGCAACGCCTAGCTGAATTTATAACCGAATTTAGATGCAAATCGTTAGTATTATCTGAGCACAGTTTAAAGCAATCACGGTGGGGGGTGACGACGAGGGGGGGGGGGAGTTACATCAACTCAACGTTGCAATATATATGCCTGAGGAAAACGGATTGGTTGTGAATCGTAATAAGCTATATGTTAATCCATGTATGGGTTGGGGGTGGGGGGGGGTAAAAAAATTAAATACATCCAGCAGAAAAAAAATATTTGAATAAATATACACATACTTACAAGTGTTTATGGAATATATATATATATATATATATATATATATATATATATATATATATATATATATATATATATATATATATATATATATATATATATATTTACGGGGGGTGGTTGGGGGGGTGACACCATCAGGTGCCGCACCGGGTGACACCCGTCCTCGCTACGCCACTGAGTATACATTTTACTCATAATAATGTTTCTATGATCGAAATGTCAATCACTAAAATGCAACTGACATAATTTTAAAAAATTTCCCGAAAGTTGCAGTTTTTTTTTTAATTTTTTATTTAAAGGGAATGCACCGCGTTTACAGTACTTCATTTTTACAAAGTTTAATTTTAGTCCTTTTCCGCTGTAAACAAAATGGCAGCTACCACGCGAAAACAGAGGGCTAAGAAAACAGTAGACAAAAGCTTACTGGTAGTGTTTTTATTTTATTTCTTCTCAAAGCATACATAGCTTAAAAAATAAGTGATAGTTTTATTTAAAACAAAAATCAGACATAGGAACACAAACTAGAAACATTGAATAAGTTTCTATTGGCCAGTGTGTGGAGTTGAAGTGTGCCCATCCATGGCATTTTTCTAGATCTAGATTAGATCTAGAGTAAAGTTCCGCGTGTGGTCACACATAGCGAAAAATTCCGAACTCCCGATTTTCATCGGGCGCTATTTTGTAACCGTTTCACACAGAAACAAACCGAAAGTAATTTATTACTCCACTGCCATTCTACTCTAATATGCATGAGTTATTTTGTATTCATACGCATAGTATTTGAGATATTCATGTTTTAGTGACGAACCTCCTTGTGATCGACTTTTCCCCCCTTTTTACTTGCCTGTGGTCACCTGTCCCTGCTTGTGATCACTAGCGTATTTTTTACGTTTTGATCCAATTTTAATAATTTTACTCATTTAAACGTGTTGATGATTGTATAATTAATTAATAGATTTGCAAAACCAAATAATAACACGTTAATTAAATTTATTAACTACAAATTACGGATGACCCAGTGATGACTCAAGGGACGCAACTATTATAATCATAACAAAGGGACGTAACAATCACTAACAAGACAAAACGTAACATTTGCTTCAATTGGATTGTATGTAGAGACACAAACTAGATTTAGAAGAAGTAGATGATTAAAATAATTTAAAACAACAGAAAAAAATAGAAATTATATAGGTTCTAGACTTAGCTTGAAATATAGAGCAGCTAGATCTAGGCTAGTCTAGCTCAAGTCATTGGTGACCACAGCGAGGGTAAAACACAAAAATCGTTACCCCAGCTGTGATCACCCCCATTTCACCACTAAGATTCTTTTAATAGCCTTAACTACAGTATTTTCAGTGTCCCGCACATAAATAGAAGCTATTTATAGTTAACCTAGTTATAAAAAGCTTTGATTGGTTGGTTTTATTCATCTCATCCGGGACCTAGTGCTTTTCATACGGGGGAACTAGAATCGCCTACGACGTCATACCTCGAAACTTGAAAATTTAAAAACTCGTCTTTCAGAAGGAGTGAAACAAAAGAATTTGACCTGGATATATTTAGAAATGGACATGTTTACAGCAGATATTGGTAGTTTCGTATAAAACATCCAAACAAATATTATACGAAGCCATAAACAGGAATGTGACTACACCGTGGTTTTGACCACACGCGGAACTTTACTCTAGATTCTAGTCTAAATTTATTTTTACATTCACTTTCACAGCCTTGCCGCAGGGCCCTATATTTTAAATTAATAACAGTGTGGGTAAAAAAACGAGGCACTAATACAATGTGAGACATTACTGTCACATTACCCATGGAAATATAAATGGCATTAATAAATGGTAGTATTTCTCTCTAACTTGGATGCGTGGTCGGTTGCTAACAACAATATGGCGCCCGGACCGGACGTCTGATTTCCGGTGATTTTTCGGCCAAATTTCAGAGACCTTCAACTAA
The DNA here is from genome assembly GCF_028476545.2 of Physella acuta. Classification (NCBI taxonomy): domain Eukaryota; kingdom Metazoa; phylum Mollusca; class Gastropoda; family Physidae; genus Physella; species Physella acuta. The sequence continues at coordinate 38,819 of NW_026732223.1, read as the reverse complement.
TTACATTTAAAAATGTTTACCACGCGCAAAATGGCGGGATTTCCGTGTCATAACAACAAACCATAAGTGGCAGGGTTAGATATGCCAGAAAAGCATTTTAAAATTTGGTTTGGAGAACGGAGGCTAAATTCAAAAGTTGGTTTCATTAAAATTAATAGAATTTAAAAAATATCAACAGTGTAGGTACAGAAATGAGCGAGAACGTAAAGCATTATTAGTTTTATCAGTCTATGAAAACAGAAATCAAATATTGTGAGCTGTTTTTTTATAAGACTGGCGTCCGTATCACAACCAATTTATTTTTATTTTTTAAAAACCACGTGACCGCTATTTGGTGATCACTAGTGAGGAACTCTTGTGCATGGAGTCTAACCTGATTTGTGGTTTTCTTTAGCTTCAAGCTTAAGAAGAGTTGTCATGGAGAGATGTGTTGGACATGGTAGTGATTGACAATAAATATTAAATTAACTAATTTAGTTCAAAACGAACTAAAAACTCCAAAGTTAGTGCCTAATGGATTAAATATGGATGTCTATTATTCAGTGGTCATGTTTAAATTGATAATTGCGTAAATTCTAGATTTAGTGAGAAAAACTAATAAATGGGCAGATAACGATAGGGTTGTCGGCATCCGCCGAGTTGGCGGTAAAAACATGACCCGAAATCGCCCATTACTTTCTGATACCGGACCCACGAGATTTGGTTTTGCATACTAATAAGTTTTTAATTTATGGTAATTAATTAAGTTTAAAAGGTCATTTCCTAAGGTTAATTAAGAAGTAGAGTGGTTGTCCCTTAGTTTTAATGGCTTTGCGACCTGATTGCATGCTGTCTCTGCTTTGGTCTTCCCCCTGTATCAAGGTTAGTTTCAAATACGTTGGAATCTCGATTTTTTAAAAGATTCCTCTAGATGAGAGTAGATTACTGATCAGACATATCTTAAGTAATTGGAAATGAAATTTGTTTTTGGATATTTTGACTCCGACATTAGTTATACCCCTCCGAACGTAGTCACTGTATGTAGGTCATGCTGCCACCATTGTTATATTTTTTCATCCCGATCTTCCTGCCTTTAAGTTTGATCAACTAATAACAGCAATCTTATGGCATGTGCAAACAAATCTAATTTTTTATTTCAAAATATATTTACATACCCATCTTTAATTTTTTCAGCTCTAGTTCTAGTTTTCTAGAATATGTTTTTCCTAAAAATCCAATTTTGTCTGACTAGACTCTAGACTGACAAGAGTCAGACCTAGAATGACCTAGATCTAGGTTACCTGTCTGTTGCTATACACTAACATTGTGCTAACTGTAATTTTAAGTATTCAAGTTCTACTCACCCTTAGATATAGTTATATGCTGAAAATCAGAATCCATACACAATTCACACATAAAAACATTGATCTGTTAACTTCATTTCACTTATTACAAAATGACTTTTATATGGACTCTACTTCACCTGCCCAAAATAACAAGGCAGTTATAGACACATTACAGTGTTCATGTCATTTACTTTCATTCACTGTATTTATATAAAATATTGCTTTAGAAACATTTTCATATTTGCGCAGCAGTTTTATAACAAAATGGCTTAAAGATGGACTCTACTTCACCTGCCCAAAATAATGAGGCAATTATATGCACATAACAGTGTTCAAGTCATTTACTTTAGATTTCTAACTTTGTAGTTCTTTCATTTGCTGTATTTATATAAAATATGGCTTTAGAAACATTTTCATATTTGCGCAGCACACAGTTTTTTGGGGTTATGGGAGGAAGCCAACACAAAAATATAAGTTCTGTATTATTTTTATTAATTTCAACAGCATTTACAAGTTCTATATATCATTCTAGTTAAACTCTGCAAATATGAACAAAATACAACTGCAAGTAAAATAACTATGCTCAATTTATTCAGGTATACCATGACTTGTCACAATTGGCCAATGCAAAAGCAAGGGGATTCCACCCCTCACAAAAAAATTCGCCAAAAAAAAACTATTTGAGCTAGACAGAAAATCTTTTTTGTTATGTTTTCATATAGTTGAGCTCTACAAGAATATGTAATTTTTATTTTTATATGATGATTAGTGTTTTTTTACCTAAATCCCTAATAACGAGACTAGGCTTTTTGATGAGAATTATAGAATGATTTTTTTATTAAAAATGTATCAATAATAGCTAGAACACTAGTAAACTAAGCTAATTTAGCATATTTTAACTTTCTGTGCAAAGTCATTATTACTTAAAAAAAATTCCAAAGTCAGGTCAGCCTGTGGCACCCTCCACTGAACTTGACAGAAGGAAAAAAAACTTGACCCGTGACCCTCATTGAAACAGAATTTGCTTTTGTTTTATTTTTTATTTTTAGTAAACATGTGCTTTATCTTACCCAATAAGTGATAAAAATTTGAAAATTAATTTTAATTACTGTTGTAAAGTGAGATAAACAGCTTAATAAACACGTGTTTTCTTCAGGGGGTGTGACCCGGGTGTGTCAAATCGCAATTGGAACTTTATATTTCTGTGTTTTATGACTATATTTGTTTACAATTAGCATGCTATGCTTTTAAAATTGATAAAGGGTAAGTATACCAAGTTACAAAATCTGCAATCTAACTGATAATTCATACTTTCAGTTTAAAAAATAATAAAAATGATCATCAACGAAGAAAGCGTAAACATTCTATTTTTAGGTGTGACATAAAAAAACAGTAATAAATCTAGCCAAATGATTGGATTCTTGCGCGGCACACATTTTCCCGCGCCTCGTTTTCACCAAACAAGATTATAATAAAATGGCATTATTGGGGGTGATCGTTTTTCCACGAACACATCTCATAAACCCAAGAAATTATTACCAGATAATTGTAATGTGTGTTAAATTAATAGTTTAAAGTTTTCAAGTAACATAGGCTGGGTTCCAAGGAATGCGATATTTCAGAGTTATTTGATTTAAAAGACAAGAATACATAGAGCTATTTTCACTTACGCGCCGCTTGCGAGACAAACAAAGAAATTAGGTCAAAAGTACATCTGGGAATTCTTAAATAACAGACTGAAATAGAAACGGATAGTTCCGTTTTCTAAAATTAACGATGGCATCGTAATCAATAGTTTTATCCCTCTACCGTTTAGAGAAAGCGAAACTGGTCGCCATTTTAGTAAGCGCATGAGCCGTGAGATGCCACGAAAATGACAAACCCGGAAGTGTTGAATCGAACGGCCTAACGAGACACAATTCACAAGACTATAATTTTAGGCTGTGTGGTTCACTGCTTCCGGGTTTGTTTATATTATCTCATGGCTCAAGCTCTCGAAGCAATTTAGAAAGCTGGCGGCATGGTTTCCTTTTCATTAAGGCATTAAGGGATAGAGGGATAAAACCAATGATTTTGAGGCCATCGTCAATTCTAGTAATCAGAATTAGAATTAGAGCCTACCCGTTTTTAATTCTGTTGATCGAGGATAGTTAGGTGTACTTTTGACCTAATTTGTTTATTTATCTCACAAGCGGCGCTTTAGTGAAAGTAGCTCTATTAATTCTTGTGTTAACATGAAGTTAAAATCAAATAACTTTTTATCTATTATTATCGAATGATGCCACATTGGCTTTTCTTTACTGTTATTTAAATAGTAGTGTATAATTTATTTTCTACTTTTTAGTGCATTATTACAGAAAAGCTTGTTATTAAAACGTTTTTATGAAAAAAATGTATGTGTAAATTGTAATTTGTTTTACCTATTTGTGATTGTTGTACCTATTTGTGATTGTTGTACCTATCTGTGATTGTTGCACCAAGTTGTGATTGTTGTATTTTCCTGTCTGTTCTAGGGCCCAGTCACTGAAGAAGACAGGCTGCCTGGGGTTGTGTATATCGGTCACGTGCCCCATGGTTTCTATGAAAGACAGCTCTCTAGCTACTTCTCCCAGTTCGGCAAGGTGCTCAACGTCAAACTTTCTCGCTCCAAGAAGGTAGGTTTTGTGCATCCAACTTTGTATAGACCATCTGTATCACACTATAATGTTTGTATTTTAACTTACTTTCATTACATTGCTACTTTCTTGTAAGAAGAAAACAACAAGTGTATGTATGATTTGCTTAGTATTGAGAAGTGTAATTTATAATAAACTTTCCTTGTTTTCATGTAACCTATTCTGTGTGTTGTTTTATAAACATACATGAATTCGTTCGCATATTATAGCTCTGCATCAACTTGTAGAATTGTATTCAGGAGGGGGTTTCTTGTACATAAAGTTATTTCAAGTTCTCTTTTGTCTTATAGAACGGTAAATCAAAAGGATATGCCTTCGTCAAATTTAAATATGCAGCTGTCGCCAAGACTGTAGCAGAGACCTGCCATAACTACTTGTTTTTTAACAAACTTTTGAAATGTAAGTGAGCCTGTTATTTTGTTCATGTTTCCTTTACATTGAACTAGGTGAATCTAATTACTTATAATAAGTTTAGTTTTATAGCCTTTTCATTCTTTGAGTCTTGATATGATCATAGTGGTATGAGTCAACATTCCTTTAGCTGCCTGTCAAGTTTTAAATAAACATTTCATTATAAACTGTTTCATAATTAACAACATTAATTTACACTTTTTTTTCCATTGTTCATTGAAATTTGAGTAGTGTGATTGAAACCTTTGTAACAGAAGGATAACATTTTGTTTTATCTGTGTTCAGGTGAATACAAGCCCATGTCTGAAGTCCATGAAAACACATTTTTCAAGTTCAAATGGAGGCCAACAACCAAACCCAAACGTCAACATAACAGCGCCAAGACAACAGAAAAGTTAGACGAGTCACTCAGGAGGTCAGCGAGGAATCAGTCAAAAAAGTTGGAGAAATTAAAAGAGTTCGGGATAGACTTAAAGCTGGAGGACATCATGGTGGGTGTAATTTTACAGAAATGATATTGTGTAATTAAAAAGTTATTAAAATAGACGTGAAATACATAATTTTTGTACTCAACATTTGCTTACCAAAGTATTCAGGGTTTCCACAAATACAAGGAATAAGAGGGTATTTTAAAAAGAAAAGCCCAAATTAAGAGTCTAGAATTTACACATTTTAGATACTAATTGCTGCTGTTTTTTATCAGACTGTTAAGACCTAATTATAATTATTATTTATACTTCAAATTCCTATGAAATATTATAGTGCTTTATAGCAGGACAAGTATCAACCCTGTAACCATAAAATTAAAATAATTTTATTGAGAGCATGCTGTTTTATTTCATTAGATCCTAATTAAAAGCTGCAAATCAAAATATTAATTTAAATAGGTTTTTATCTGACGATTATAATAATTACAATTCATACTTACAGGATGTCCCGAAAATTCCGAAAAAACAACCAAAGAAAAAGTCAAAGGAAACACCCACACCAAAAGAGTAATTTGTTTTTTTGTTTCAATTTTTTTTAATGTATCATGGAATAAATTATTGAAAGATGTTAATCCTTGTGGTTAAATTTATTGTTTTGATTAGTGAAATCCTCTTTTTCTCAACTAGTTTATTAACTGTATTGCAGGGCGATCTTACCTTTAAAGTCATAGTTAAAACTTGTTTGTAACACTCGTGGTTAAGGGGTGCTTAGACTATGGGGGATGGGGATTTTTGAATAGCATACATATAATATAAGAAACTTAATGTTAAAATTGGGGACAGTGTGGCCTAGCTGTAGAGAGCTAGAATGCTAACCTGAGAGTCACAAGTTTGAATCTGGGTTCAAATCAATGGAACATCCCTCTGTCCACCCAGCTCAGGGAACCTAACCTTAGGGAAACAAAGGCGGCTGACCACACTATCCCTTCATATGCCGAGGTCTCTGTAGCAGTTGAACTCTACTTCATCTGCCCCTTATCTTAGCCACGAACTGGAAACGATGCTGAAATGAATGTTAAAATGCTAATTTTCATTATTAGTGTGGTTATGGTTAGAGGAAATGAAACTGATATCATTATATGTGGGAGGGGGAAGAAGCTGCCTATTTGCAATAAGTTTTACAACTTTGCTATTCAAGATGGTGTTATTCGTGTTGGAGTTGTCTCCCATAATTATCTTGTCATGAAATTATTTTCAAAGTTATTAAATGTCTGCTTTTAAAATTTTTATAGGGGGTTGGCATGGTTGAGTCGGTAAAGCTTATGGTTGCTAAACCAAAAAGTCTTGAGTTCCAACCCTCATTGCAGATGCAACTCGACAGCTGGGTACAGCAACTCTTCTAAGAGAGACAACTTAAAAATCAAACAACTGCTGCCATGTAGGTTGTTCTTTGTTGGACAAAGGCTTTGGAAGCAAATCCAAAAAGAAAGCAGGCTGAAATCTGAGTCAACAGCCTATATAGCACATAACAAGTTGACACGTACTTAATTGTGTTGTAACAGCTGCTTACGATCAGTTCATGTTTTTGCAGTGAGCATGTGCACACACTGGGGAGTCCAGTTGATATTTCGTCCATAAATTACGTCACACTCGTAGGGGGAGGGGGGGGTCAGTAATTTTTGTGACGGTGTTTGATGAAGGGGGGGGGGGGTTCAGATGGTGCGACGTCACACTTTTGCATTATAAAAAAAGCAATGTTAGAAAACGAATTTTAGACGTTATTTCGCGTTATAGAAAACTGCTTTAACTGTTTTGTTATAGGAATTGATTAAAATACTCTTTTTTTGACAGAGTTCAGACAAGATTTTGGAAAAAAATTCAACTGCAATTTTTAGGGTGGGGGTGGAGACTGAGGTGTGACGTCATTTTAGGGGTGGGGGGTCTGGCTTTTTGTGACGGAGGGGAGAGGGGAGATTAAAAGCGTGACGTCGTTTATGGATGAACCCTTTGAAAATGTCGAATTCGGTCTCAGAGTTTGAGTAAGAAAAGTGTCTTTCAGTTTTTACTTTCTCTTATAGAGAAAGTAGTATTGTATTCGTGCAAAAAAAAAAATCAAGATTTTTTTTACAAATCGTTTTACACCCCCTGAGTCGGAAAAACAAAGTTTTGCAATTTTGTCCGTGTGTATGTGTTTCTGTGAACGATAGGTTGAGTAGCGTTATAGCTAGGTTGATGAAATTTTATAAATAAGTATTAAAAATATTATGAAAATTTTAAACATTTTTATTCTCTTAAAAATAAGAACTACATAAGTAGCCTTAAGGCAGCCAGGTGACGCTGTTGGTGTCAGTTGGTGACCTACTTAGAAGTCTCCCTATGAAGCGCTGGATTAAATGTTATAATCCCATACATCACCTGAAAAAAGGAAGAAAAATAAAAAGAAGACCATCCGCGATTAAAATATGTACTAACTTATTTTTTCGCTTGATAACCAAGTGAAACTAATTGTATGCAATCATCATTATTATGGATTTACATGTGCAATCTAAACATTTCTTATGAAACATGTTCGGATACATGTAGACAATTTAAAACGCTATCAAACTATTTAATGAAACAGTGTTTGGCAGAGTTTCTTCCAGGCATCTCTTCGGAGCCCCCCCCCCCCCCCGAAGAAAGTCTACTGCCCCCCTCCCCCGAACGAGATGGAATTTATATAGTAAAAATATAATTTTAATAGTGTCCGCCCCCCCCCCCCCCCCCCGAAAAAAAAAGTCTGGAAGAAACACTGGTGTTCGGATACATGTAGACAACTTAAAATGCCATCAAACTATTTTAATGAAACAATGTTGAACAATTAATGTCCCCTTCCCGGGGACAACTTTCGATTTGCACCCCCCCCCCCCTCGAACTTTTCATTTGCACCCTTCCCCCCTCAAACTTTCAATTTGGCGCCCCCCCCCCCTGAGGTCGGCGCCCGGGGACATATGTCTCCGCCCCCCCCCCCCCTCGCTACGCCTCTGAAATGATATCAAAATATTTTAATAAAATAATAAATGTTCTGATAAATGTAGACAATTTAAAATGCCATCAAACTATTTTAATGAAACAATTAATGTTCGGATACATGAAGACAATTTAAAATGCTATCAAACTATTTTAATAAAACATTTAATGTTTGGATACATGTAGACAATTTCAAATGCTATTAAACTATTTTAATGAAACAATTAATGGTCGGATACATGTAGACAGTTTAAAATGATATCAAACTATTTTAATGAAACAATTAATGTTCGGATACATGAAGACAATTTAAAATGCTATCAAACTATTTTAATGAAACATTTAATGTTTGGATACATGTAGACAATTTCAAATGCTATTATACTATTTTAATGAAACAATTAATGTTCGAATACATGTAGACAATTTAAAATGCTATCAAACTATTTTAATGAAACAATTAATGTTCGGATAAATGTAGACAATTTAAAATGCTATCAAACTATTTTAATGAAACAATTAAAAGTTAAAATAAACAAACTAGTGGGTTTAAAACTTAAATGTGGTGCTTGACCTGGAGCCTCCATTTCATTAGCCGAACCTGAAAAGAAACATGTAGCTAATCATTTTACTCATCTTTTTGACAGTGATGTGTCAGTTTCATTTTTATTCTTAGTGGTCGTAAACGTTAAAGTCAGACTTTTTCTCGTCATAAAGTTTCCAATCGCCCAAACCCTCCCCCCCCTTCCAACACCCTCCAGCTTTTAAGACGAACCCCTAAGAGGGAGCATGGTGGTTGGACGTTTAAAAAAACAAAGTCCATTAACTGAAGTTTAAGAACTGGCAAAGTATGCTCTACCATTGAATCGCACCGTCCCTGAATATTGACATAAAACAGACAAAAAAAACCAGTTTATCTCGCCTTAAGGCTTACATACATTTCTTGACAATGTTAAACGACTATGTGCATAGCTAACCCCACAGTTACCTTGGCCGTCTGTTGAAATTGTGTTGTTCTAAGATCTTCGTTAGGTACTGAGAAGCTTCTTCTTTGCTTTTGAAGACTATCGGTTTCTTAGCCCGCACAATGAAGGACTCTGTAATCATCACCTCCAGAATAGCAAGAACGACAATCGACACGAGGACGACGAGTAATTTTTGCATCGTTGTTGAGGGACTTTGTAGGTTAAATCAATGGGAGAAAACATAAAGATTGAAATTTTAAACAATTTCAGCACGTCGGTCTAGTTGTGGTAAGCTAAATCAATCACAACTAAATTTCCAAATGTTTTTTGAAATAAACTAAAAAGTAAGACACTTAAATTTAATTGCGGTATTGGTGCATCGAAGCTAATATCTTTTCTTGTCATCTAGTATCTAGAACAGGGGTCGGCAACCTTTTAAGACGAAAGAGCCAAAAGTTACAATTTACAAAATCTCACAGTTTATAAAGAGCCACTAACACTTGTTGTCAATATTATGGTAATTGATTAGGATTAGGTACATGAATTTAAACTAAATATTATTTCATACTTAAACCCATTTATTATATGCATGTTTCGCACAAAACATATTAAAGTATTTTAGCTAGCTCTGCTAGGATAATAAAATCAAATTATATAACCATACCACTATCCCTACCCAATTTAGAAGCTAATAACTAAAACCTACGTCACTCAAATCAAATTAATGCACACTGACTCATAAAAAATGCCTTCTGAATAAAATAACAATTAGGCTACTTTTGAAAATATTCGGAATACAAAAATTCTGCACTTCGGTAGTGAAAAGCATGGAACCACTGTCACGGGGCTGGCCACAGCACAGTTGTGGAACTGGTAAGCAGGTGCCAGCTGTCGGTATACGCTCTACTCCACCTAGATCTATTCTTAGTGTTTTTATCTTGTTTAAAGTTGTTTTTACAGTATAATATTTTTATGAGTTGTGAAAAGAAAATAATATAATTATTTTGGAACTGGCGAGCCGCATCCTGACATCGAAAGAGCCGCATGCGGCTCGCGAGCCGAAGGGTGCCGATCCCTGATCTAGAATAACCCTTGCCTTGGACCTTACACTCACAGCGAAAAAAAAAACACTGTAACGAATTACAAAAACAACAAAATTTACGCAAGTGGTAAAGTTTATATATATATATATATATATATATATATATATATATATATATATATATATATATATATATATATATATATATATATATATCGGGGGGAAGGGGTGTGACACCATTAGTTGGCACACCGGGTGACACTCGACCTAGCGACGCCACTGCTATAAGACAAACAAGTATTGCAGCGGATGCTTCCAACAAGAAGAAAAAAACAAGATATTTGTTAGTTGTAAATTATCAGCCAATACTACTATTGTACACAGTTTACTATAAGGAAACTTTGCGACAATAGCAATCTATTGTAAAATATGTCACATTTTAAACACTCTCTGCCTCCCCCGTCATTGGTCAAAAGAACTGACCCTCTACCGCTAACTGTTGGACGTCAGTCTTGAACTACCCCCCCTTGAACAGGTTTGCTGTGGAGGACGTTGTAGCATGCTAGCCTAGTTAGAACAGCGGTGTCTTAAATAGGAAGCACCAACTAGTGCTAGGGGATGCGCGGATTTTCATTGGGATGTCCGTACTTTTAGCTTATACAACTTATATTTTTTTTATGAACACAAATAAGTTGTCAGCATAGATGTTATTTAACTGTTTTATAAATTCTGTCTGCGTTTCTGTAGCGATAATTGTTTTACGAGATAAGGTTGCTAGCCTTATGTTTCAACCCCCAACCTGGAGGACCAGGGTGTTAGCTTTGGTCTGATCCCTACCCGCGCAGACCTTCCCAGCTTGGCTGAACCTACCAGGAGTTTACACTCCCGCTGGTATAGCTCTGGGGGTGGTCAGGGTAAGCAAGCTGCCAAGCCACGACAAGGCCCTAGCACCAGATGACAGGTTTTATAAATTACCCTAAAAACACTCCATGTCTCAAAACATTTCGAAAGAAAACAGCGTATTTAAAAAAATTGAGAATAACATAGACAATGTTAAGAGAATTAACTCACCCGAATAACAACGTTATTGTTAAGCGGTGCGTGCGTTATGTTTTATAGTCGGATTTAACAGTACTAGACACAATAATCAATAAAACTATTGTTTGAAATAAACTGTAACACCGGAGGCTTAAGCAGGGGGGGGGGGGAGCAGAGGGGCTGTCGCTCCCCCTAGGACCATAAATTATACAGGAGAGGCTCCTTGTTTGGTGATCAGATTAAATAAAATGTAACTTAAACCAAGCTTCACCTGCTGCAAAGATAGAAATTACAACTCATCTTACAGAAACTACAAACTTGTAATTCTCATTATCTACAACCAATTTAATATTATTATGTTAATAACTACTTTATTAAAACTCAACACGTGCATACATGTTTGCCCTTTTGACACCTAGTTATCCACTAGACAAAAACAAATCGCCTTTCCTTCATCAACTCATCAATTTTTAGCATGTTTACATCATTCATTCATACACCCTCTCTAAACCCCCATGGATGGCATTAGGGTTGCCAGATACCTTTTCCGAAAATACTGGACACCTTTCCATCCTTCCCTTCTCAGGTATGCCGCAAAGCAGAAGAAGGGGGGTAACAGAGTATTATTCATATACTTGTCCAGTATTTATATTAATTTTATCCTGGACAGTCTGCTCAAATACTGGACTGTCCAGTTCAAAACTGGACACCTGGCAACCCTAAATGGTATTGCATACTTCGCTATTTTCTTCTTTACAGATGCGTCCTAAGGGTAATCCATAAATGATGTCACGCTTTTTTTGACGATTTTCACCTCTCTTCCCCCACCCTCCGTCACACGTTGTCACAAAAAAGCTAGACCCCCCCCCCCCCTAAAATTACATCACACATCAGCCTACAATCCCCTCAAAATTGCTGTAGGATTTTTATTAAAACATTGATATTTTTCCAAAATCTTGTCAGAACTCTGTCAACATAGAGTATTTTGATCAATTCCCATTACAGTTTATTGAAACTGTTTACTAAGACGCGAAATAACGGCTAAAACTCGTTTTAAAACATTGCTTTTTATACTGCAAAAGTGTGACGTCACACCATCTGAAACCCCCCCCCCCTCCCCCTCATCACACACCGTCACAAAACTACGGACCCCCCCCCCCCCTGCCCCCTACGCGTGTGACGTCATTTATGGACGACCCCCTATTTGTTCTGCTTCAATGTCTGAACTTGCAACTGCCGTAGGTCTACCTCCACCTCGGGCGCTCTCTAACTAAACCAAAAAAAGAATACGTCGTGTTTTTAAGTCACTCCTCTGGGGTTTGACTTTGTTTAATTATTTTGTCAATAGTATGGTGTCTTTAAATATATATTTAAATAGATCTAGTTCGGTATGTCTTCTTAATCCCATTATGTCGATCTGTAAACTTTTTCAGAGAATGTGGTTTGTCAATCACAGCTATCCACTGACCTAGGTTCAGTCTATTTTCTTAATCTTCAAGGAGTATAATTTAGGCATGAGTTGTATCCATGTTGGCGCCCCGTAAAAGTCGGCCAGTAGTGACGCCCCACTCGCCCTTCCCTAGCTACGCCTCTGTCTTGCTAAAAGCAGTGTCACTCTTTTGTATTCCAATCAATCAAACCGTAACAGCTGCTTTATTCAAAGTTAATTAAACACGATTTGATAAACGTATGTGTGTCCATACACATAACAAACATAATAGATATGTGTTCAAATATGTTACATGTAGTATACAAGAATCGATTTCGTTCATTTAGATCAGGGGTCTCCAAACTTTTCAGTCCGAGGGCCGCATCAACTATCAAATTTCAGTTCGGGGGCCAGTTAGTTCCAGACATGTCTTTGATTTTTCTGGAGAAAGTTCCTCAGCCATCACCAACAAACGTTTTTTTGTGGACAAAAAGATCTCCGCGGGCCGGATGAGAGGACATCGCGGGCCGTGGGCCGCATACGGCCCGCGGGCCGTAGTTTGGAGACCCCTGATTTAGATGAGTCCGTAAAGCGCCTCTTAGTCGGGGGATGGTAAAGATGCTGGTCTTTAAGCTGACTACACAATCTCTATATATGCTGAGGTCAAGAAATAGATTAACTCATCTTAATTGCTGCCTCTAAAGAAATTCTTAAATTAACCTTTGTTTACTTTTCAAGTTGATGAATCACTAGACGTGAGTTCGTGTTAGCAGTTGTTTGTCTATGTGAAATATATTCATTCAGATTATAGCAAAGAAGAGTTGCTATTTTGTGATAATATGGAGAAAATAAATACGTTTTTTGAAAAAAAGGGCAAACGGCTGTGAGTTCTGTACGGATGGTGCGCCATCTGTGTTTGTGTCAAAATCGAGCCTTCAGAAAACTAAAAGGTTTAGCTACCTAACAAAGGGGAGTCCATTCTTCTTCTTCTTCGTTCTTAATATTTAGTGTTGGGAGGGATCGAGCCTTATCTGCCAGAGGGTTTGAACTCAGACTTTTTTTTGAATTTATCAACCATGAGCTTTGCTGACTCTATATATTTTGCTATTTTTTGCCTTGGTGTCACCCCCCTAAATGGTGTCACCCGGTGCGGTCCGCACCCCCCGCCCCATTTCATCAATGACATGAGGTTGGCGTTAACAATTTGACACCATTTACGTTACGTACGTCAAAAATTTGTCCCCGGGAAGGGTCGCTACGCCTCTGGGGGGGGGGGGGGGGTTGACATCATTAAGTGCCGCACCGGGTGACACCCGACCTCGCTACGCCACTGGGGATGAGATTTGCCTAGTATATTTTCTTTAAATGGCAGTATCACTTGTAACAGCTAATACAGATTTACAATGGTAATACTTCTTTCTGACACGTACTTTTATTCATTTAAGATGGTTTACTTATACATTTGTATGTCATTAAAATAATATCTGTAATTTTTAGTTTAGAAACATTCGCTTAATCTAATCAATGCCAGAGGAAGCAAAGTCACCTGATGAGGGGGAAAAATATTTTATTTGGGGGAATTTTTTTAAAAAGTCAATATAAAAATATATTTTACTGTCGTTTATAAAAATAAATTTTGGGGTGGGGGGGGGGGGTGCTAAAAAAATGTGAAGACCTAGGGTGAAGCCTGGTCAATCCTCGCCTTAATGGCAATGATAGCACGCGATTCCTTCTCCATACAGATAAGCTGTTTGACTTTTGCAGTGTGGGTTGTTCTACCCCATGTAGAGTGGTTTCAGAGGCGTAGCGAGGGGGGGTGGGGGGGGCATATGTCCCTGGGAGCCGACCTTAGGGGGCGCCAAAATGGGTTGGAAAAATAAATTGAAAGCTTGAGGGGGGGGTGCAAATCGAAAAATTGAGGGTGGCTGCAAATCAAAATCTTGAGGGGGGGATGCAAATAGAAATCTTGAGGGGGAGGTGCAAAATCGAAAGTTTGTCCCCGGGAAGGGTCGCTACGTCTCTGAGTGGTTTCCATAGGTTATTCTACCCCTTGAACTCTAGTATTGTGTCCTTGAGGCAGATATGGTATTGTGAGCCTTTGACCTATATTGTGGTGTCCAGGTGGTCAAGCTTGACATTTTTTGTGTAAGGTCCGTGTAGCAGAATTTACAAACGAAATGAAATGTTTGGTTTTTATCACATGAATCGTAGGTGGTCATAGTTTTACACACTGCAACTAAATTTGTTTGCTTTTTATCATAAATCACATGAAACGTAGGTGGTCATACTTTTACACATTGCAATTAAATGGAATGTTTTCTTTTTATCACGTGAATAGTATGTGTTCAATGCAATGTATTCGATTAAACTGCTACTTTCTCGCAACAAAACTAAAACAACTAATAAAAGGTAATAGCTTAAACAATGGATTAAATAGAGATTATTTTTATTGTTTTAAACATTTAATCAGATCGAAAAAAAAAAGAGAAGTTTGAAATTTTTGAACAATTTTTTTTTCCTCTTAAAAATAAGAACTACAAAACAGACTTTAGGCAGACAGGTGACGCTGTTGGTGACCTAGTTAAAAGTCTCCTGGCCTATTTAAAAGTCTCCCCATGAAGCACTGTTGTAGTCCCAGTCGTCACCTAAAACAAATGAGTTAAAAATTAAAGGGAGGCTAGTCTAAATAAAACTCGAAATATTTTTTTTAACTGATTATTTCCCTTGATTGCTCAATATAGCACGAAAATGACGAATGAACTGATGAAACAATTTTAAAATGTAATTGATGATTGGATGTAATATAAATAAGAAGTGTTAAAAGCACGCACCGTTGGGTCGAATAATATCGTTTAACCTGGAGCCGCCATTTCTTTTACCGAACCTGAAAAAAAATTAGGAATGTGTTAATTATCAGTTTTTTGCTTAACGCTTCTGCAGTTATCCGTCGGTTGTTTATTTTTTTAATTGGTGTCATCCGTAAATAAGGTTGAGCAACTTAAGCTAGACTTCTTGAAACCAAGAAGATCAAATATCCTCCCTCCCCGCCAATCACATCTGGTGGACTAAGGTCTCGAGGCAGATCCCCCCCCCCCCCCCCCCCCCCTGAGTTTGATGGTTGGTCGTTTTTTTAAAATTGCTCATTGACTGGTATTTGTGAACCGGTCTATTGTGCTCTACCACTGAATCGCAGCGTCCCCGAATATTGACAAGCAGGAGCAATTTCAGACCCAGAAAAATATATATCCTTGCTTCCGGACTAAAAGCGATTGTATACAAATCTAAACGCCCCGGTGTACGGCTAACCCCAGTGTTACCTTGGCCGTCCAACGATGGCGTAGTATTCATTGAGTGCCTTCAGGTACCGCCTGAGTTCTGCGGGGTTCTTGAACTCCTCTGGTCTCTCAGGGGGCGTCAGCATGGACTCCGTACACGTCACGTCCAGGACGGCAAGGGCGACAATCAGCACTGAGACTATCAGTAATTTGTGCATATTTGTTGGTATCTGAGGAGAAAGAAGTGAATATTTGTTGAGTAAAAAAAAAAAAAATACTCGCACATAATTTTTTTTTAAAAATCCGTCAAGTTTTAGTAGGGAGGTCAATAATAAGCAAATTTTCAATATCAAGGCAGGTCGGCGTGGAACCCACCCCCGAAAAAAGTCTACCCCCCCCCCCCCCCCACCCCCCCCAACGAAATGGAAATTTGTATAGAAAATATATACTTTTACCAGTGTCCGCCCCCCCCCCCCTGAAAAATTAGCCCACCCCCACTCCGAAAATATCAAGTACCCCCCTGCCTCCCCCCCCCCCCCCCGGAGAAAAAAGTCTGGAAGAAACACTACTGTTGTAAAGTATGGTGACGATATATAATGCAGAAGCTTAGTGTTTGAACTCTAAGATTATCTATATATATAATTCTCTTCTGGGATCAGTTAGAAAACAAGCTGCAAGCGCCTCCTTGCAGTCCCCTCTCTTTCTCTCTATCACTATCACTACCACCCCCCACCCCACCCCAACATTGTCTGGTGAGCGGTGTTCACTCTAAATTTGTACAAAGCTAAATGTTTACAAATCAAAGAGCCGTACAGCCGGGTTACTATTAGGGGCAGATAATTTAGTTCGATTTTAAACTTACAGGAGGTAACTAAGAAATAACTAAGAGGAGGCTGCTTTCACGGGGGGGGGGGGGGGGGTGTAGGGTCGGGGTTAGGGGAAAGTGGGGGTGGTTAGTGTTTTAAAGCAAATATTGTCAGTGGCAGCATTGGTACTGTCGAATTTACAAATTATGAATTACTGAAAAGTAGAAAATAAAACAACTAAATAGCGGCGTATGATACGCTGCGGGTCGGCTCGTATATTATAATTATAGAAGAGATTTACGTTTTTGGTAAACTTTGTTTATTTCGATAATTTATTTATACCGTCATTATCCGGTTGACGTAGAAACTTTAGACCTATATGTTAAGACACATTATTCTGCTGTGAAAATAATTTATTTTTTAAAATGCCACTGTCATTTTAATAATCGATAATTAATTTTCAATAAAGAATAAGTTTGGTCGCTCATGAGATTTCTTACATACTGTAGCGATCAAAACTTTAATTTAAGAAAAAAACATTTTCTTATTTTCAGAGCATTCAAAGGCGTGTTATTTTTTTTCTAGATGGAGATGACACTACATATGCTACGACTAAAATGTTTGCTCTGGTAGCTCTAAAAGACAGTTATCTGCCCCTGAGTTCAGGTCGAAGCTCATGCAACCAACCGTGACCAAACTTTCAGCGTGAGCCACAGCTCAGCAGACAGATCGGGTGATAGGGTCTAGCTAGTTATATCCTGTTTTATTATTGAACGAGCCGACCCGCGGCGTATCACACGCCGCTATTTAGTTTTATTTTCTACTTTTCAGTAATTCATAATTTGTGAATTCGACAGTACATTGCTGTCACTGAAAAAAATGTGCTTTAAAACACTAAAACCCTCCTTAACCCGGCTCTACGACTGTAAACCATTTAGCGTGAACCACAGCTCACCAGACCATGTGGGGTGAGGGTAGTTGCGATATGCCTAGAGAGGAAGAGAGGGGACTGCTAGGCGCGCTTACAGCTTGTTTTCTTACGTCTCCAAGAAGATAATTATATATATAGATTAAGTGATCTTTCACTAAAATTGTAATGACTTATCTATATAATGTATATTTATATTCTATTAAGATTAAAAAATAGATATTTATGCATCGTCCACGAAGAAAAAAGTATCTGTGCATTAATCAAAATTGAGCAACAAGGTTTGCAACAAACCCAGAAACAAGCAAACAAACGGGACGTTTAAGTAAAAGCTTGTAACTTGTAAGATTGTTTAAATTGGTTCACAGTGACAAACATTGAAGGTGTTTGTTTCTTCCTGTACTTTTTCAAAATTATTAAGGGAGATAACCTATTACACAATTCAAAAATATTAAAATTACAGAATAATACAATTTTAACAAAACAAACAAAAGAAACTTTCCTCACTTTTTATATTTTGTTTAGTCTTAAATAAACTAATGCTTATTTTTTATACTACTTGGAGATTAGGATTATCATTTTACATTAGTTAAAATGAAAAACTATTAGCTATATGAAATGCTGTCGGGGTCTAATTATAAATACACTATTTTTATTTTACTACTAAGCCAGATGACAGACCTATTAACCTCGTTTAGAAAACATTCATTTTTTCGATAAATTAACAGTCCTTTATACGTGTATGTATATATATATATATATATATATATATATATATATATATATATATATATATATATATATATAGATCTATATATATATGTTCAGTAATATATATATATAAGTGGTATGCGGTTTTGTGGGGTGTTAATTGTGTTGGGTGTTTAGGGGTAGGCGCAGTGTCAAAAAGTTGGTAAACCATTGCGGTAGAATGACTAGAGCCAAAGATTGTGATGCTTCCCTTTTATAACACACTTTTGTTTTTCGCAATGAACAAAATGCTGCTCAAACATCTGCTCTTATTTGATGCCTATTCTTGATGCCACCCCCCCCCCCCCCCCCCCCACAGGACATACGTCTTAAAACTTTACTGACGTAGACCTTGTACCGGATCATTTATCTTTTTTTCCCTCCTCTATCCCAGAAGATGATTGAGGAATATGAGGATAGATTGCCTGTAACAAACGCATGAAGTAGATTGTTAAGTTTTGTATTGCCTTGTCAGCGAGGCCCCCGGATGTGGGAATAACTCGGACAGGGGCGACCACTCGCGGTGTCTAATTGAAATTTCAGATGAGTGACGTCCCCTATGCTCGTCCATTAGCCGCTGTCGTAGATGTGCAATTGGGTGGATGAAGGGAACAAACGTCGTGTGATGGCATGCTCAAGGCGAACCGTGGACTCAAAGTTGGGGGGGGGGGGGGGGTAGATATTGGGGAGTGTGAAGGTGGGGGGTGGGGGGGGGTCTTCGGGGGGGGGGGGGTCTTGGGTAGGGGGGGGGTTTGGAGGGGGGATATAAGGTTTATAAGAGGGCTAGGAAGAGAAATGAAACACGGATGAATGTAGTAGATTTGTTGGAGGGGTATGATGGGTGGAAAGGTGGATGTGTAGGTTTATGATGGGTGGATGTGTAGGTTTATGATGGGTGGATGTGTAGGTTTATGATGGGTGGATGTGTAGGTTTATGAAGGGTGGATGTGTAGGTTTATGAAGGGTGGATGTGTAGGTTTATGAAGGGTGGATGTGTAGGTTTATGAAGGGTGGATGTGTAGGTTTATGAAGGGTGGATGTGTAGGTTTATGAAGAGTGGAGCTAGAAAAGTAAAAAAAAAAGTATTAAAATGTGTATGTTCTCTAGAATAATTAGATATTTCTCCTACATCATTATTCTAGTCTACTAGACTACAAGAACTGAGTTGTTAAGTGATCTATTTTATTTAACAGCTAGAGGACTGACACCATTTAATGATCTAATATTTATTAAACTTAATTAATCATGAAGTCAACCTACAGATGTATTGTTATCTTCCACTAATTACTAATCAGCAGTTTAGGTAACTACCCAATCAGCCCCACTTTGGCTTGTAACACCAGTGTTTGGCCTGAATTAAACAAAAGCTAACATAACATTTGCAAATACTAATAGCTTTTGTTCGATTTTAAACAACGCGTGACATAATATTAATTTTATCATAGATTAACGGAATAAAATAGATATCAAAATATACTTTTCAAATTTTTTATTATTATTTAAACCTAAAAAGTACTACTTTCTTACTTTAAAAAATTGTTTTATCACTATTAGGTTGGGGCGGGAGGGGGTGGGGGGTGATTTGTTGCTATTTGAAGTTGCGTAAGTTAAAGACAGAAGCCAAATTCAGCAGACCTTTTCAAAGGAGAAGTTGACAGAAAATATCTGGACAAAGACTCGAAGTTCAAAGATCGATCGTTCAATCGCTTCAAGATTTGAAGGCTGGAATTATTTCCTACTTGTATGACAGTTTCATTGTTGTGAGTTGTTTCCGAAGAAGGCGGTGTTCGGAGGGGGTTAATCACGTGATGGCCGTCATGTGGGTTTAGTCGCCTGGTGGCTAGAGTGTGGGTTGGTCACGTTGTTAGTCTTAGTGGGTGGAGTCACGTGATGACCGTTGTGTTGTTAGTCACGTGATGGCCGTAGTGGGACTGGTCACGTGGGTACTATCAATGTCAACTTTTATATTAGGATTCACTTTGTCAATGTCAACTTTTATATTAGGATTCACTTTGCCAATGTCAACTTTTATATTAGGATTCACTTTGTCAATGTCAACTTTTATATTAGGATTCACTTTGTCAATGTCAACTTTTATATTAGGATTCACTTTGTCAATGTCAACTTTTATATTAGGATTCACTTTTTCAATGTCAACTTTTATATTAGGATTCACTTTGTCAATGTCAACTTTTATATTAGGATTCACTTTATCAATGTCAACGTTGCTGTTATAGAGCTTTATAACTATTACGTTACTTTACTCGTACACACACATTAGCACTCAACACGACATAAAATAAATACTAGCATCGTTTCACTTAGCACCTCATTACAGCATTTATAACATTCCAGAAACCCCCAACGATAAGCCGAAATTACTTTATTAGATTGTTTAAAAAAAGTTTTTTTTATAAAGGTTATAACAAGCCTGCCCGATTTCCCAACAGACCAATTCCAGACGCGCCGAGTCGGAATATTATCGCGCCGAGTAGGAAGGTCAACGCGCCGGGCAGGAATTTAGGTCCGCCCCCGTACTAGTCTTAGTACACTTATCAACGCTGATTCGCATTTTTATCTTTTCGTCCTTCTAATTGTTTCGACTTTTAAAACATCCGGACGATTCTGGGCTAGATTTGTGAAGAATAAACTGTTTTGTAACTATTTAACACATCGTTTAAATCTAGAGTTGGCGTGTCGATATTAGTACCTCCACCACATGCCAAATTCTGTGGATTAAAACATCTAACATATATCTAGTAACAACAGGGTCGTATTCGTTTCTACAACCACTTCATAAAACGGGGTTTTGAACCCAAGCATCATGCATCCCCAACGTATGCCGGATACGTATTAGAACCGGGTGAGCTCAGCTAAATCAGAGATCCAAATATGCCCACGTTGTGTGCGTGCGCGCGCGCGTATGTGTGTGTGTGTGTGTGCATGTGTGTGTGTGTGTGTGATAGAGAGAGAGGGGGGGAGGTCTACCGGCCAACTTTGAGGGTAAACATTTCCCTACCTCAACAACCAAAAAGAATAGACTATAGACTCGTTTCGTTAGTAATCGTGAACTTGACCTTTAAACTTCAACCTACGCGCAACTTTTAAACTTTGCCCTACACACCAACATAACACACGGCACACAACACGAGTTTACACACCATCCCACAGACACATAAGGAAAAAAAATCCTCGTAAAATTGGTTTTTTGATAAACCTCCATGTTGACATACCACTTGCCGCATGAACACCAGACCCAGTTTCGTCTCTTTTTTTTAAATATGGCCGCACCGGAAGTGGGCTCAGAGCCTGCAGACGTGTGCCAATCAAACCAGCCAGGGTGTAATTATCTAATTGGCCCAAGTGCTGATTAGTAGTGCGCCTGTGTGTGAGTAACGGCAATTATCCAAATGGAGGTAGATTGCACGTGTGTCCCATGTTTACTCACGTCATTATCTCGTCACCAACGTGAGCGCCGAATCTCTCGGCTGTGTTTATTTTAAGTACTCAACACACCTGTTTATATAGAGCTCGGGTTAAAATAACTCAGGTTAAAATAGGCCCGTTAAAGTAAATTCGGAAACTTAATTAGTTATTATTCTGTCTCCCCGGTATTAGAGGTGAATCTGGTATTAAGCTACAACCACCCAACTTAGATTTAGACACGCCAATCATATTGGTATTTAGATATGCCAAGCATATTGGTATTTAGATATGCCAATCATATTGGTATTTAGACACGCCAATCATATTGGTATTTAGATATACCAATCATATTGGTATTTAGATATGCCAACCATATTGGTATTTAGATATGCCAATCATATTGGTATTTAGATACGCCAATTATATTGGTATTTAGATATGCCAATCATTTTGGTATTTAGATATGCCAAGCATATTGGTATTTAGATATGCCAACCATATTGGTATTTAGAAATGCCAATCATATTGGTATTTATATATGCCAATCATAATGGTATTTAGATATGCCAATCATATTTGTATTTAGAAAAATGCCAATCATATTGGTATTTATATATGCCAATCATAATGGTATTTAGATATGCCAATCATATTGGTATTTAGATATGCCAACCATAATGGTATTTATAAAAGGCCAATGGAATCAGCATTTGGACACGCCCATAGACTTGTATTTACCAGTCAAATTTCTCTTTAGACACACCCACCAAACGTGTATTCCGCCCCTCTAAGCTGTTCCCGTGACATGCTCAATCTCTTTATATGTAAACACACCCATTTGTTGCAGAAAATATATCTGCCACGCTTGGCATTACGGCTATCATGTGACTAGCCCCACATTACGGCTATCACGTGACCTGTCCCACTACGGTCATCACGTGACTACCCCCCTACGGCCATCACGTGACTAAACCCACCAAGGTATGCTTAATCATCATTTAGGTAATGCTCTTAAATATATATCCCATGTGCATGAGAAGTATAGTAGTAAATGATGGGCCAAAACTATGCTCTGTCGTATGTTCCTATTATGTTCACTACCGACCAGTTCTTAAAATATTCCTTACCATTACATCTCACCCAACCCCCCCCCCCCCCCCCCCACCCCCTTCCAGGTCTGCTGGATGTAAAGCGCAGTACAGTTAAACGACAATCTACGATATTGATCACGGGAACCGAACTCGCGGCTTTCGAGTTTTAACATCGCTTTCTACATCTAGACCACGCCGACCCCTCCCTGACCACCATGTTGCTTTAGTACCATTTTATACCATATTCTTTTTATACCAGTTCATATGACTTTCCTTTAATTACCAGAGTATAATCACCGCCTTTCAAAACCACAGACACTATGGAGCAGATAACGACCCTCCGTTTTTGTCTAATTATCTTTGAATACGTTTTTTTTTATGCCAACAAAATGTCAAATAAAACTCACTAACTAAACTTGTTTTTTTTTTTATTTAATTAAAACAGGAAATAATGAATTGAGAAAGTTAAAAAATTGGTTTTATTATGTTAGAAAATTAATCCGATTTGTTAATTAACTTTATTAAAAAAATCAAGTGTACTATAATAATGGTCCGAGCCTGTTATATATATATTTTTTTTTTTTGTAGTCACCGATTTTTAATTTCGTTTTTCAGAAACGTTTTTAGTTTTTTAATACTCTTCTTTAGACTCTCTTCAACTAGACGAGTACACAATAAAGTTATTAGATTTTTTTTCATTTGATCCTAGGCGAACGCATGATTGGTAAAAGATGGGGCTGGTGTGTAGGGAGAAGAGATTAATTTAGAACTGTTTTAATTATCTTGGGGGATCTACTTTCTTATGACTGACAGGTGTCTAGTGTGAATGTGCATGTAATTTACAATAAATGACACAGTTTCAAGTAAAAAAAAATATTGAAGATTATTTATTTATATACACATATGAATTTCTGCTAATCCTAGCCTTACTGTCGTCTACTACCCTACACTACTTATATTATCTAACTGTCCGATTATAACTTTCTATCACTACTCTGTTCCCCGCCCCCCCCCCCCCCCCGAATAAAGTCTACCGCCAACCCCCCGCTACCGCTAACGTTTCACTAACCAACAGGCATTCACACGTGACCTGTCATCTCGTTTTTATTGGTCGGGCTATTTGATTGGTTTTTACTTCTTGGTTCTGCTTGACCAATGGTTATTTCCTAATTTCTAAATTGTCTCCTGTCCTACTACCAATTATGTTCAAATTTGCGTCATAAAAAGCGGAAGGCCTACAAGTGAACTTTGTAACTGCTTTTATAGGGGGGGGGGGTCGTTACCATCACCCCATACCTTCACATGCATACAGCCCCCACCACACACTGCCCCGCCCCAATGTGCACACACACATACCTACACACACACTTTTACACACACACACACTTACACACATACAAAATGTGGACGTGGTTGAAGGCCGTATGTAGTAGAAGACAAAAATAAAAATAACGTACTTGTTGACAGGATAAGTAGAGCGTTGCTGTGATTCTACTTGTAGAAATACGACGCCACTTGTGTTTCGTGTATTAATCGAATCTGTAAACTATTGCTTTCATTCTATTTTATTTGACGGCATTGAAATAACTTCACAATCAGTCACGTTTTAGCAGTATTAGTATTTAGTCAAGTTTTCAATGGGAAAAAAACCGACAGTTATAGCTGAAAATAACAACGAAAATACTTATAACACTGCCCCGAAATAAATCCGGTTACACTCCCCTCCCCACGGGCCATTCCCCCCCCCCTTCCCATATAGAACGGTAGCAATTATGGACGACCCCTGATAGAAATAAGAAATTACTAATTTGACACTTTAAATTTAAAGTGTGTGTCAAAATGAGTTGGGCCTAAAGAAATATTAGATGATTTTAAAATGTAGTTTTAATGAACTTGCTAATTACTCAATTATGTCCCAAGGTCGGGATCACCCCCGCCACAAATTCAAAATGGCGCCAATTGTTTGTTTTTTTCATCACGGCGAGAGTAAAAATAGAATATTCTAAAAAGTTTATTAATTAAACATTATGATGAATGCCATCTGACCGAAGTTCATTGAAAAGACTGTGTTGTTGGGTTTGTCTAACCTGTAGTTTTGAACCTATCAATTATTCAAGTTATGTTAAGCGCATACATAATTTTATAATTATATGTATGTACATGTAGAGCTGTCTGTTTAGTGTGTTTTGTAGAAGTGGGTGAGATTTCGTCCGCAAGTTTCCACCAATGACAGACGGTGACAAAAGACGACGGAAAGTTCCCTTTTCAAACCTGAGGGCCCATGGGGCAAGTGAAGTAGAGTTTGCCTGTTTCTGTGACCTCAGCATATGAAGGGACAGTGTGGTCAGTACTATGCCCAGCCGCATTTACTTCCCCCAACTTTTGGGTTAGCAGTTCAGCGATCTACCACTGAGCTACGCCGTCCAATAAACAAAAATAAAACACAGGTAAGATGCATGCAATTAGAAGAAAAGTTCTTTAATAACACGATTTTCAGCGCCAGTTATTGAAAACTCGGGTAGAGTTGAAAATTTAAACAACTGTCTTAGTTTTTAGATGTATACAGTTTTAATTTATGACTTTTAATTGTTATAATAATTATATATATAATTAATATAAACTCTTGAAAAATTCAAAGCGACTGTCATAACTTTAAATAAACCGGGAGTGATCTCCCCTAAACTTTCTCGAATATTCTTATATAAATATACCGGGAGTGATCGCCCCTAAACTTTCTTAATATTCTTATATAAAACAACAAAGGATGGGAACTCGGGATATAGACATGATTTTTAATCCATTTTAAATACTTAAACTTTTTAAAATAGAATAAAATCTCGTAGAAAAAAGAATTGCACACCTAGTGAACGCCAAATAAAGATGTGCATAATAGTGCGCAATATTATTAGTACTTTATAAATTTACATGCGTTTTTGAGAAATTGGAAATAGCGTAAATTACGACTTCCGGTCAAACGGAAATTACTCAAACTTTGAAAGATGGTAGAGAATTAGATCTTTTACTTACATGTGCAATTTTATTTATCTATCTGAAATAGTACTCAAGTTATAGGCTTTTGAAAATTTCAAAATCGGATCTACGATTTTGTTAAAATACTTATATATAAAATACTTATATATGAAATTTCATCAACCTAGCTGTAACGGTACTCAAGTTATCGTGTTTACAGACACACAGACATACGGACAAGATTGCAAAATTATGATTTTCCGTATCAGTGAGGTGTAAAACGTCGAGATTTGCAAAAATCTCGATTTTTTTTTCACTATTACAAGACTTTTTCTACACTTGGTATTTTTTTTTTCCTCAGACATGTAATTTACAGCGTCAGTTGTGTGTTCGCTTTAGTATTACAGTTTTCATCATCGGCTTGTGAGGACTGATACAGATTTACAATATTAATATTTCTTTCTTACTTGTAGCCTACTTTCATTCATTTAAGATGATTTACTTATACATAGATCTAATACAAAACGTCTAAATATAAAAAAATAATAAAAAAACCAACCTGAAAATGCAAATGTGTAATTAAATGATGATTCAAGGGATTTTTTTTCCCTCGGCGCGGTGGGTGAGGGGGGGGGGGACGGGACGGCATTTGGGTTTTTAAGTAGAGCTGAAATAAATTTGTGATTACAGAGAATTAAAATGATACAAATTTTAAGCAATCGGAAAAGTTATGTTATTACAATGAGACACATCAAAGCAAACATTCTTCCCTTTTAAACATCTTTATCTATACAGTCCTTAGTTGTTTTTTTTTTTTTTTTTTTTTTATTAATTCAATTGTTTTAAACATTTAAATCAGTAATAATAATTTGTTTGATAGTTTTACACAGCATCAAAGACATAAACACCAACTGCACATATAATAATCAATGGGAGAAATGGTATAAGAACTAGACTAAATTAAGGTGTGCAAACGCGGTTTCTCTTAACTGTTCAGTTAACGGTGATCCGTCCTTAGCTGCGGAGTCAAAAGTTCACATTGTTTGTTTTTTTTTTAAATACTTTTATTTGCAATTAAAACAAGTACATCAACATCAAATTTTTTAACATAATTTTGAACACCAAATGAAAACGAAAGGTTTTGCAAATGTACATATTGAATATTTACATGATGTCATGTATTTGATTATAAAAAAAAATTGGACAGAAAAAACGACCGTGGGAAAAGTGTCAAAAAGAGCTTGCGACGCATTGATAAAATATTTTTATTTACACATGTAATAGCCCAACCATATTAAAAGTAGTCAGGTGTTCATTACTCATACTATTACTTCACAATATTATGCCAAAATCTAAGTAGAGATTTAATCGAGTGGTTTTAGTAAAACAACAATTGATAAAGTTTTTGCTTTTGAGTGTCTAACGACTTGTTGATTTGTTAGACTAATAATTAAGGATAACTATATTTAAATAAAAGTACCACTTTTTCCTGTTTATCCCCCTTTTTGGTGTTTTTGATACTCAAACAGCAAGACGGACGAGGCTACGCCTTCGTTCACTCGCCACTTCCGTCACTACTCGGCGCGTTACGCCGACGCACAAGGGGAAATAACAATTTTCTACAGTAAAAAGTCGTTCTAGATGATCTCCCTTGATCGGAAGCGATGAATATTATCAAAACAATGTGAGGATTACTTTCTCATCAGATGCAAAAATTGTTTAATTCTCTTCTTGTGTGACAAGACTAATTAAGTTGGTCTACTGACAAAACTAATTAAGTTGGTCTACTGACAAGACTAATTAAGATGGTGTAGAGCATTATGCTTCCATGTTAATTAATCGTCTGATGTGTTTGAATAATGAATGAGGTTTCGGCCCCGTATGCGTTTGTTGTACGCCGATTACCGGAAATACCCGAAGAAATAAATAGCCTGTTTTTTTTTTATGTAACTAGGTCAGTTCAAAGTTGACGACATCAACCTCAAGACTCAAGGACACAATATCGCCATTCGTAACGTAAATGCGTTTCTGGTAGAAACAGAATACATCAGAAAACATTACCTCAACGATAATGGTTTTTATTTTTCTTAATTGCTTAATTATTTGGCTATATCGGTTACCATGGCAACCGGGTTATCATGACCATTTTCGATTCTATCCGGTTTATATGCAAAGACATAAATAAAATATGTTACCATACAAAAGAGCAAATTGAACGCAAAAATTGATTCATTTATTGGGATTTATCTGCACATAATAAAGATGTTTTTGCATTAGAATCTGGAGATTGCTATAAATTTCATACCGACATTTACATGAAAATTGTTAAATTACTTTTATTTTTCGCTAACCCAGTAGAATGTGCGTAGTATGTTGTCAGCAAAGAGGAAACGGAATACATTCTACTTCCGATCGCAGTTTTTAATTTGCAGTTTATGACAGGGGAGGGGGGGGGGGGGGTAAGGGAATTAGCATCTGACCCGGATGTGGACCAAATTAAAATAGGATGTACTTCCTGTGGCGTCCGATAGACGTCTGGAAAGAAAGTAATAAAGGTGCTTGAGCTAATTGGGGGGTGAGAAATTAATTAATTCTGGGTGATTTCCATGCGTCGGTTTTTTTTATATACAAGAGGAAATGCCGCTGATATATTGTAAAATAGGAAGTTGCATGTTATAAATATATGATATGTAAACTAGTATGTTTGACGTATTGTTATATGTTGTTATATGTTTTTATATGTTGTTATATGCTGTTATATATTTCATGTTTCTCTATGATGCCGCATCCATCAGGGGCGGAACTACAGTGCCGCCAGACCCCGCAATGCGGGGGGGGGGCCAGACCAATTGGGGGCCCAAAAATCCTGGCTAAATTATTTAAAAAAAATAAAAAAATTAGGTGGAGGTCGAGTTATCTTTCTTCTACAGTTACAAACAAACACGATAGTCGGCAAACGTCTTTGAGAAAAATGCACTGACTATAGCTCGAGAGACCGCCAGACCGTGCGGCGTCAATTCGGCCAATGACGAAACGGCCCCGTCAAAACGACCCCGACAAAACGACCCCGTCAAAACGACCCCGTCAAATCGGCCCCGTCAAAAGGGCCAGCGACATATGGACCCCGTCATATAGGCTCCCGACAAATAGGCTCCCGTCATTTAGGCTACCGACAAATAGGCTCCCGTTATATAGGCTCCCGACAAAAGGGCTCCAGTCAATAAGGCTCCTGACAAATAGGCTCCCGTCATTTTGGCTCCCGACATATAGTCTCCCGTCATTTAGTTTTTTCCACAAAACGGCCCCCGTCATTACGACTCCCGACAAATAGGCTCCCGCCATTTAGTTTCTCCACAAAACGGCCCCCGTCATTACGACTCCCGACAAATAGGCTAGCGTCATTTTGGCTCCCGACAAAAAGGCTCCTGTCAATTTGGCTCCAGACAAAAGGACCACTGAAACAGTGGCGTAGCTACCGTAAAGCTAGCGTAAGCAAGGCATGGGGGCCCAAGGCACATAGGGGCCCTTTTCCCTCATAAAAAATTAAAACTTTTACAATGGAATTTTAATATTTGTTACATATAAATAATTTTAAAAAAGAAAAAGGTTAAAAGTTCCAAAAAGCCCCCCCCCCCCACCGTTTCGGCAGTGGGATTCAGTGTTTGTGGGTCAAACAGAGCCCAATCGTTATAATAACACTACAGGCTATATCACTTTGTCGTGCAAGACATTGAGAGAATCAGCCTATAAATAAACTTTTTAGCAGTAGTAGGCAAGCATAATAATATAGTATAAATACAAAATCAGGACATATAAAATACAAAATGTTGCCTTCAAAATATTTATATATTAAAAAATATCCATCGTAAGTAGAAGTTGATCTCTTCGTTTAACTCCTCTGTAGCCTAACGCAGAGGCGTAGCGAAGGCGAGGCGGGGGGTGCGGACCGCAACGGGTGACACCATTTAGGGGGGGGGGGGGTGACACCAA
This sequence comes from Physella acuta, assembly GCF_028476545.2. NCBI lineage: Eukaryota > Metazoa > Mollusca > Gastropoda > Physidae > Physella > Physella acuta. The sequence continues at coordinate 9,264 of NW_026732223.1, read as the reverse complement.
AGGCAAAAAATTGTAAAATTTATAGAATGAAATGCCATTTTCCAGATCCATTAGTTAAAGTTAAATAGTCTTCTAAGTACAAATCGAAAATTATATCAAGAGGGGGGGGGGGGGGGGGTGTGACACCACGACGTAAACGTAAACTATAAAGAAAACAATGCTACATCCAACTGTATTATAAACAGACTGCAGATAAACATCGTTACTATTAAGTCAGCAGTGATTAAAGCTTAAACACGTACGTGTACCAGTATGTGGCATATATATAAATTTTTGGCCTATGTAGGCCGACACACACACACACACACACACACACACACACATATATATATATATATATATATATATATATATATATATATATATGCTTTGTTTCCTGGGAGGGGGTGACAATACGAAGTGCCGCACCGGGTGAGACCCGACCTAGCGACGCCACTGGCCTAACGGCTGACGAAGGGGCCCACTGATAATTTTTGCATAGGGGCCCAAAAATCCTAGCTACGCCACTGCACTGACAATACCGTTTCTGTAGAGACTAAGTCTCCCGGCAAAGCGGTCTCATTGAATATGACACCTGCCAGTGGGACCCCTTCATCAATATTCTTTAGAGTTAGCTTATCCAACACTCTTAATTAATACAACGTATCCATCTCTTGTTCGGCAGGCCTTATTTTTATATTAGTTTATCTATTATAAAATATAGTATGTTTTAATTTAAGGGTCATCTATCTATGACATCCATAATTGAGTCGGTTATAGGCTGTTCCAACTCATTGTGTGGGGAGAAGGGTCCACGCTGTACCTTCCTAACTGCAATATGCTTGTACAGGGGCGTAGCGAGGGGGGGGGGGGCGGGGGGTGCGGACCGCACGGGTGACACCTTTTAGGGGGGTGACACAAAGGCAAAAAATAGTAAAATATATAGAGAAAAAGTTGAGGGGGTGGGGGTGCAAATCGAAAGTTTGGGGGGGGGGTGCAAATCGAAAACTTGAAAGTTTGTCCCCGCGAAGGGTCGCAACGCCTCTGGGGGGGGGGGGTGACACCATTAAGTGCCGCACCGGGTGACACCCGACCTCGCTACGCCAATGTGCTTGTAGGTTATCAAAACAAAATGCTGTTATCATGTTAACATCATGTATATCAGACATTTACACTTCTGTGCTCGCTTTTAAGCAACAGATCTTTTCTGTTGTAAATTAAACATTATCAAAACTTTAGAATTGGTGGAATTTAGCTGTTAAGGGCTCGATTTGTTTGTGAATTAATGTTGGTTCATGAAAAAATAATTTCATTCGGGCATTAAAAAGAGGTTATGGTGGTATTAGAGGTAGGACACAATGGTTACTTTTATGCCAATAGTGGTCATATCATTCATTTTTCTGGAGCCAATATGTCGGGAGTCATTTTGTCAAAAGCCAATATGTCGGGAGCCCAATTGCCGGGAGCCAATATGTCGGGAGCCCATTTGCCGGTAGCCAAAATGTCGTGAGCCCATTTGTCGGGAGCCCATTTGTCTTGAGCCCTTATGTCGGGAGCCAATATGTCGGGAGCCGCTTTGTCGGGAGCCAATATGTCCTGAGCCTATTTGTCAGGGGTTAATATGTCGGGAGTCCATTTGTCGGGAGCCTAAATGTCGGGAGCCCATTTGTCGGGAGCCTATATGTCGCAAGTCAATATGACGGGAGCCCATTTGACGGGAGCCAATAAGTCGGGGCCCTTTTGACGGGGCTATTTTGACGGGGTCGGTTTGTCGGGAGTCGATTTGACGGGGTCGTATTAACGGGGCCGTTTTGACGGGGCCGATTTGTCCCGGGCCGTTTTGACAGGGCACCCCGCCAGACATATAGACAACTTCAAAGACGAAGCATCTGAAATTTGACTGTGCCGGTACGCTTTGAAATCGGGCTGGGGAAATGTTGCGGCGAGGCGACTATCCTGGTCTTCTAGACGATCGGAAAAAGTCGGCACTACTGATGTAGATGTTTATCGGCGCTTTCTTGTCCCCTTCCCTTCCCAACTCTCTCCCCCCCTCCCCCTACCCCTCACTTCTACCCCTCACCACACCCTTACTCTTACAATAAGATGTAATGCATAGATTAACGAACCGTCTATGAACTGTAAACTGACCACTTCTGCACATTTTGTTAAAGACACTAGTCAGTAGTTGTTCATTTACCTGATGAACAGGGGCGGAACTACAGTCCCGCCAGACCCCGCAATGCGCGGGGGGGGGGGGGGAGGCCGTTTAGGGGCCCACGGCTGACCAAATTTTTTTTTTTTTTTAATTTTGAATTTAATTTTTGCCTTAATATTTGGTTTGTAAAAGAAAAACACTGTAGCTGCAGTACGATTATCTTTATTTTACAGTCACTATACCACGCTCTTCCGCAAAAGATAAAATCCATTACACAAACTACAGTGTAAAATATAGGCAACTCTTCAAATTTTGAATGACTTCTTTGACTCGTTGCCCCCCCCCCCCCCCCCCTACCTTTGATAGCTAAATAGAGGACACGTAACTGTTTGACCGATCCTCCAAAGTATACTGTGGCGGATGGGGCAGGGGATGGGGACCAAAAAGGGGGTTAAAAAATTGTCGACAAATTCTTTACATATTTAAAACAGTTATTTATAGTTGTATTTTTTAACCATCGTCAAGGCCGAGTTCTATTTCCCTACAATCAAACACAGGCTGTCGCCGGCAAAATTCTTTTTAAAAAAACAACAAAGTCCATAGCACGAAAAGCCGCTACATATGAAGTGGGCTTTCAATACTTTCATGATGCGCTTTTCTTATTTGCGGCATTGGTAGGGGACCCGAAATCCATTGTACATTTTTCAATGTTAATATGTGTTTGTGATAGTGGTTGAATTTGTATCCTGTATTATCTTGTATCGTACAAATAATTTAAAAAAAATAATATAATACTAGAAACTTCAGTTTTATATACGTTTACTTGTTTTTGATTTTACAAGAAATATAGTAAACTTTTAAGGCATATACTTCAAATTATCTCCCCTGAGTAAGTTTTACAATGGGCGATGCTGACGTACATAGATCAAGGCGTTTTGTTGTCCCTTTCAAGTTTTTTCCCGAGCCGACCCCTATCCCATCCCTCTTTCTCAACCTCACAAGTATCGAGGAGATAAATGTATCGTTTATGAACGACTTCCTAACCGTACGATTCACCACTTCAGCACATTTTGTCAGACACTAGACAGCACTAGATCTAGTCAACACATATTAATTTACTTTCATAGTATTAGGCACATCTAATTCACAAAACAGGGCAGGTAAGATTATTTTTTATATAATTATTTAGAAATTAATTAGAACGTTTAGAATTAATTGAACATTATTAATAGTCATTGAGGTGGGGGTGTGTGAGGGTCTGGCTTTTTGTTAATCCCCCCCTCCCCTAAATCAGAAGGTTATCCAACGCGTGACCTGGCCACATACAGTTGTACATGTGAAAAACATTTTTCTCTCTATTATTATTATTATGCATTACTGCATCATTCACCCAATCGCCATGAAAACTTGGGAAGCTGTTGAGTACAGCCCCGCAAAGGTTTCTGTCATAGGCCTAACATTTGTATATATTTGAGTGGGGACTCCTAACGGAAATATGTGATTTAGCGCCCCGTGATCCTGCATAAGCGGATGAGGTTACTACTTGATTACAACTGGCGTCAGTGTCATCCTGAGCGCATCGCATATGAGCAAGTTGGCCCCCACAGACAGTCGTTTAAAAGTTCCCACAACACTAGGAATAAGTCTCGCTACTACACTCGATGACTAAATCTAATTAGGTGTCGCACCAATGTTTCTTCCAGGGTAGACTGTTTTCGGGGGAGGGGAGGGGGGGAGCTCTGCCGGAAGAAACAATGTGTCACACCCATCACCCGTGCAGTAATGTAACCGGTAGCTCCAAGAGCCCCGTGACTCCCCTGACACCTGGGCCGTCGCCGAGGCATTTACAGCATGCCTTGGCGTGTCTAGTTGGTAGTGTGGACAAACCCGCGCCCTAAGATCCAAGAAATGAACTGCCGACATTGTTAACATTTAATTCAACTTCTGGAAAACAGGGCACACGGTTAGTAACGTTTTGATGAAAGCCTCAGTTTGGTGTGTTGGACTAGATTTAGAAAGGGGCCAGCTCGTGTGTTGGAAAACCTCTGATTTATTCGTGTACCAGATGGAATTTTTTTTAAAATTGAGAGCGAACCTTGTTATATATATATATATATATATATATATATATATATATATATATATATATATATATATATATATATATATATATATATATATATATATATATATATATATATATATATATATATATATATATACATATATAGGGGCCCAAAAAAATTCTTCGGGGGGGGGGGGGGGGGGCTTTTTTTCTAGTTCCGCCACTGATACACATGACATGTTGTGATTAGATTTCATTGAATTTTTTTTTTCAAAACCCGATCAGGCCAGAAATGAGTATCCTATGTTCGTATTGTGTGTTTATATATATATATATATATATATATATATATATATATATATATATATATATATATATATATATATATATATATATATATATATATATATATATATATATATATATATATATACATATATGGGGGGCCCAAAAAAATTTTTTGCGGGGTGGCCCATTTTTTCTAGTTCCGCCACTGGCATCCATACTTCAGCATAATGCCACATGCCGTAATATGTCATATGTTGCCATATGCCATATTTCAGTATGTTGCCACACGCCTTGCCTATATGTCGATTTGTTATCATGTTATAAGTATCACTCATACATACATATGTCAGACACACATCATGACGTGAATTGGGATAAAATTTTATTTTTTATACATCTAAAAAAACTTTTAGACGAACATCTCAGCAATGGAATCATCGTTCTAGCATCGAAGCCAGTTTTTTAACCGCCGATATTAAAGCGCATATCTGCTTGTTAGTGAGATGTTCATTAAAGTGCAGTAATTCTGAGAAACAAAAATCACATGCCTTTTTTAATGAATAAAAAATTTGGCAGATTAATTTATTCATCGAGCTATAAAGGACGCTCGAACTATATTAAACAGGATACTGCGTCTTTACTGAAGGTATTCAAGTATATGTATAAATCTTTTTTTTAACTATATGTGTAGCTGTATGTTGTTATGTTGATATCATTGTCATGGATAAATTGTCATGATGATAAGGGCCAGTATGTCTCATTATGGTGTTGATATTGAGAACAAGCGTGTTTTATAAGCGTGTGATATTGGTGTTATAATGACTACGTAGGTGTGATTTATTGTGTTGATGTGACGCTATCATCAAAGGATGATGTAGCTCGGTCGAGTGGTAGAGTATACGATAACTAACTAGTGGTGAAATCTTTTACCGAATGGCGTTCTTGAGTTTTTTCATCTTTGGTGAGTACTTACCCTAGGTCGGGGAAAATACGGCATATTGAGTGTGGTCCTGACTACACAACATCTTTAAATGTCGAGGTCAAGAAATAAAATTATGCTGCTTTGAATCTTTCGAGAAGGCGTGGTCAAGTAGTAGAGCGCAGTGGCGTAGTTAGGGGAGGGCGGGTGAACGTTCGCCCCGGACGCCGACCATAATAGGGCGTCAAATGGGGTAGAAAAATCTATTAACAAAGCTAATTTTATTCTGAAGTATTGGATTATACACAGTCCAAGTTACGACAATATACGACTACAAGGCTTTACACGCTGTTATAACTGTTTTTATATCAATTTTATGGCACGAAATAGAAAATGTTACGGGATGTTAACTGATAAGAAGCGCCACAAACCTTTCCAATCTGGGGGGGGGGGGGGGGGGGGGGCGCTTTTTCATTTCCAGGAATAACTATATATGGTAATGGGAGCGAGGGGACGCAAAATTGATAGTCTGCCCCGGGCGCAAGAATAGGTCGCTACGCCTCTGGTGGAGCGCACGACTGCTACCCGGAAGTCTTGATAAATAATGCCGTCAGTGAATGTAAACGGTTAGAAGGAGAAAAGGGGGTTTGTCAGTAGTAGGGATTGTATAGGAAGGGGGACAGCTTAAAGCAGGGAGGGGGGGGAGCTTATGTTGGTATATATAAGAGGGTAAGCTATATGTAGGAGCCAAGAGCTTAATATGGGTGAGGTCTTTATGTGGGCACGATAAGCTTAAGGCGGGGGTGTTTTATGTAGAGGGAAGAGAATTGTATGTGTGGGGGTCAGATTAAAGTGGGTATTTTGTGTGAGAGAGAGATAGAGAAAAAGGGACGGCGTGGCCTAAAGGTAGAGCCCTAGGCTGCAAACCTGAAAGTCTCGAATTAGAATCCGGATTGAAATCAGTAGAACGTCTCTGAGTCCACCCAACTCTGATAGGTATCTAACTCATGGTAGGGAAACAAAGCCAACTGGGCATAGTGTTGACTACATTATCCCCTTGTATACCGAGGTCATTGGAAAAGATAAACTCTACTTCATCTGCCCAATGTGTCTTGGGTGAAAACGGGAAAAGATAATGATGTGAAAAAGGCGTTTAATGTGGGCGAGTGGGAGAGAGAGAGAGAGAGAGAGAGAGAGAGAGAGATGTGGACTTTTATTTTGGGGAGGTGTTTTATCTGCGAGTAAGTAAACTTGGCTGGGTAAAATAAACCAATCTAGACTTACTGCTGATCAAACTACGAGGTAAAAGAAAATCATCTTTTATAATTAATCGCTAACTCTGAACAGGACTTCGTATTGGATTTAACTTCATTAAACTGATCCCAATCCAGGACACAAAATTCATTGAACTGGTATTTCACCTTCCCTGTCCCCTTGGTAGATATTTACATTCCGTTCATTCGGATATCATTATGTTTTTGTTAGATATCTACATTCCTTTCATTTAAAAAAAAATCCTTTTAGTTTTTAATCGGACGATTTGACACTTCCGTCGTCTGTCAGATGACTTCCGGTGATGTAACGTTACGTCATTCAGCGAGATGAGGCATCAGAATGAAGCGATGATACATTTGTCTTTAAATTTACAAACTGGTTACGTTTGAAGTGAGGATCGGTTTATGAAAGTAATTATTGATTGTTGGTGTGGGTTTTTTTTTAATGTTCTTTTTTTTTTCATTTAAAAAACAGCAACATCCTAGGCGAAGTCTTGGTAAAGATGTGTATTTTGATTGAACTAATAATTAATTGCAAACCTATTGACATATGTATGAAGGGAGCCGAACATATGACTACAATACATTTGTCCAAATGCTGTTTTCGCTAAAGCTACAAACGCAACATACTCGAGCATTTGTCGCATTAGGGAAAACGGCAATACGTGAAAACGGCAATACGGGAAAACGGCAATACGGGAAAACGGCAATACGGGAAAACGGCAATACGGGAAAACGGCAATACGGGAAAACGGCAATACGGGAAAACGCCTTTCGGTAAAACGACATTCTTTCAGTTTATTTGGGTTTTTTTTTCTTAGACCTATGTAGGTAGTGGAATTAAAATACTTTTAAAATGCATTTCGCCAAATGACTTTATAAATCGTGGGTTGCTATAGAATATGAATTATTTTAAAAGGGTATGAAAATTGGCTGATATTTGGGTGTGTCTACAACATTCCTTGAGCTGCAATCATTCAGTGATCTGAATCCTGAGCCTTTTGGACTTGTATCGATTGCAATTCTTTTTGTATATACGTATCAGTAGTTACGTCAAACGGCGTAGGCGGGGGGGGGGGGGGAGCGACTGATTTTAAAGAGAAATTCTGGGTTTCTCCCAGTTGGTCTAATAATTATTTTGTAAGTTATATGCAATATTACCGTCCCTGAATCCACCCAACCCTGATGGATACCTAACTCACGTTAGGCTGGGCATACTGCTGTCCACACTATTTCTTCATATGCCGAGGTCACAGATACAAGTGAACTATATTTCACTTGCCCTATAGACCGTCAGGTTTGAAAGGGAAACTTTACTTTTATATGCAACGAGCCGGCCCGCGGCATAACATACGCCGCTATTTAGTTGTTTCTAATTTTCAATAATTCATAATTTGTGAATTCGACAGTACCAACGCTGACACTGAAAATATTTCTTTAAAAAACACTATAAGTAGCTCGTTAAAGACCATAACCCCCCCCCCTTCCTTCCCTCCCCCCCCCCCTCCTTTCCCCCCCCCCCCCCCCCTACGTTTAAAATCGTTGGCTCTGCTTGTAAACATTTAGAGTGAACACAGCTCACTAAAACCATGTAGGGGTGGGGAGGTAGGGAGAGCGTTTGCAGCTTGTTTTCTAACGGCTCGAAGAAGAGAATTATATATATAGATATTAGGCACAGGGTGACACCAATCTGGGATTTGAAGTGATATCTAACTGTCACTGTCTATCAGTTATATCATTATATATTGACCAGATTTTAAAATCCGCGGCAATTGCGATTAATTCTTCAGTTCAGTCAACCGTGATTACAATACGGTGGGGAAAAAATTAGCTTCCTGGTTAGCTCTGTTTAAAGACGATGTTTCGCATCTTCGGATAAAAAAAAATTCTCATTAATTTGAAATCTTGATATTTCCTGTCTATTACTCCAAGGATAATATTCTAGCAGGATTCTTAATATCTTTTTTTGTAAACTGTATCGGGTATTTTAATAATCGTGTGTTAGTTTCATCGTCGAGTGAAGTTGCATTTTGTAAAGAATTTTCGTTTTTCCGATCAATTGAGGCACTTTGTGGCTGCGCAATTACCGGGAAATCCCGATTATGGCAATAACACGCACCATGACAACACGTTACAATATCGGCAGCAGTTACTGCGCCAGAGCGTGCCTTCTCCTGCTTTTGTAGGCTTGGTTAGTTAAAGGCGGTGATTATGATGAGGTGGGTGGGGAGGGGGGTGTTTCAAGGTTTCTGGGGGAGTGGATAGAGGGTGAAGAAATCTTTAGAGGGGTTTGATTGGGTAAATGAAGAGCTTATGGGGGTGAGGTGTGTTTTCATGTGAGAGGATGTGAGGATGTGAGGGCCGGGTTGATATGAGAGTGTGAGGGTGTGGGAGACTTGTGGGGGGGGGGGGCGACATGTGAAGGTACAGCGCATGCGGGGTTGTATGGAGGGGAGTGAGGTTTGAAAAGGGGGATTGATGATTATGTTGGGAGGATTGTTTTGTTTACGGATTAATTTGGTGAGAGGGACCCATGATGCCGAAGAACGGAGTAGCTTGACAATTGTTGTCGGTTGATTACTTA